>NW_006479826.1:0-399 GCF_000325575.1 Pteropus alecto | reverse complement strand
GGACACGCTGGATGAAGGATTCAGGGGGTATTTGCTCATCATAGAACTGAAGTTCTGGGGGTTTATAGGTCCCTGTCTTCCTCATTATTCCATAATCTCTTTTGAAAAATTTTGAGTTGATACACAGTTACTCACACGTGCATGTGCACACACAAATGGAAAGATCCTGTCTCCCTTATTTTTGGTTGTACACGATATCTGAGGTATGGGAAAGAACTAATTAGTTTTATGGCTATTTCCGGTCATACCATGAGATGTGTAAAATGGGTATACTGCAATGATAATAATCACTTGAGAATTAGGGACGAGGTTTCCTAGGTGTTTGGTTCCAGTTAGGTGCAGGCAAACTTAAGTTCTGTAGGGGAAAAAAATTCTCTATTTCCCCTCAAAAAAAAAAAA
>NW_006479825.1:0-399 GCF_000325575.1 Pteropus alecto | reverse complement strand
AATCCTAACTGTAACCTCATACCCTAACTCTAACCCTAAAGATAACTGTAACCCTAACCTAAACCATAATGCTAAACGTAACCCTAATCCTAACTATAACTCTAACCATAACTCTAACACCAACCCTAACTCTGAACCGGTTTAATCCATGACACTAAACCTAACAGAAACCCTAATTTAACTCTAAAACTAAAACTAATGGTAATCCTAAACCTAAATCTAAACAGAACCTTAAACGTAACTCTAACATTAACCCTAACCCAGAGCCTAACCCTCTATCTAAAGCTAATCCTAACCCTAATTCTAACTCTACGCATAAATTTACATGAAGAATAACACAAACACTAAACCCATACCCTAACTCTAATCTTAAACCTAATGCTAACCTTAACTCTAACA
>NW_006479824.1:0-399 GCF_000325575.1 Pteropus alecto | reverse complement strand
ATGGACGACGGACGAGTCCCTCGCTGTTTGCTCTCGGTCTGTGGGTCCCCTCTGCACTTTCTTAATGATGCTTTTTGATGAACGGATGTTCTTAATGTTAACGCGGTCCAGTTTATCGGTCATTTTGTTTATGCCCGATGGAGGGTCTCGCGGCTTCATCGCTTTGCCGCTCACGTTTGGACCCGTGGTCCGCCTGGAACTGATTTTTGGGAAGACACGGTGTGACGTCGTAGTGGGGGGTCACTTCTCATTTCGACGTTCAGCTGCCCAGCAGTACTTATGACGTGATCCGTACGGTGCCGCCGCGTCACAGGTCGGGCGCCATCCACGCACGGCTCCGTGTCTGGCGTTCACTCTGGTCCTTGGTCTGCTTGTCTGTCTGTCTGTCTGTCTGTCTGT
>NW_006479823.1:0-399 GCF_000325575.1 Pteropus alecto | reverse complement strand
CATTCATTCATTCATTCATTCATTCATTGAATCATTGAGTGATTTCTTCTCTCATTGTGTGTTTTGTTTAGGGCCTGCACCTGGTAGTAGCACAGGAAATACGCAGAAGAATAAAGTCTGGTACCTCCCCTCAAGTGGCTCTAATGTGGATTGCTGCTGGAACCCGGCTCAAACCTCATAGACTGCAGATCTTATGCTTTTTCAAAAATATTTATTTTGAAATAATTATAGGCTCACAAGAAGTTGCAAAAGTCATACATATGATATGTACCCATCACCCAGCTTCTCCTAAAGGTAACAACTTAATGAAACTGTAGTGCATTATCAATACCAGGAAATTGGCACTGGCACAATACAACTAATTAGACTAAGATCTTACTCAGATTTCACCATTTTTTT
>NW_006479822.1:0-399 GCF_000325575.1 Pteropus alecto | reverse complement strand
TTTTTTTTTCAAAGAATAAGCTTCTGCTTTTTTGATCACTTCCGCTTATTTTCAGTTTTCTATTTCAGTAATTTAAGCTTTTATCTAACCATCATACTTCATATTCACTTTTTAATATATTCTCTTTTTCTTTTCTCTTGTGTTGTTATTGGCCAATACCACCGGCAGCACAGTGTGATGGTATGGACGCTAGAGCCAGAACACCCAAGTTCCAATCCTGCCTCATTAGGTAACCTTGCAAGTTATTTAATCACCTCAATTCCCTCATTTGTAAAATAAAATAATAGGGTGTTTTCAGGACCAAATAATATATGTAAGGTATTCAGAACAATGCCTAGATATAAAAGTGATCAAAAAAATATTAGCTCTAATTTTTATCTTTAATTCTTTCTTTCTTTG
>NW_006479821.1:0-399 GCF_000325575.1 Pteropus alecto | reverse complement strand
CCATACTGCTGATTGGTCTGTTTAGATTTTCCAATTCTTTTTGACTCGGTTGTGATATATATTTTAGCAAAGTCAAAGAAAAATTCCAAAGGCGGTGAGGAACATCATCAGTACTGTTAGAACATGAAAACCATTATTTTCAAAGCTGATATTCTTCAGTGGTATCCATTTTTCCTAATTTGCTTTGAATGCAGATCTCATATTCACATTCAGGAGCAAAGATCTGTGTCACTGTATTTATATTTCTTGATTATATTACTGTGGTTTTAACATATATTCTCCAGCACATCATCAGTGATATTAGTACCAGATGCTCACTATGGGGCCATACCTCCTTTTGTCAGCCTGCAAGGAGTATGCGTCTGAATCCCCTAGAAGATTCTGATTCACCCTTCTTCA
>NW_006479820.1:0-399 GCF_000325575.1 Pteropus alecto | reverse complement strand
CTCCCTCTCTCCCCTCTGCATCCCATGGCTTTGCCAAGCTCCTCCCTTTCCAGGGCCCAGCTAGGACACTTGGTGGCTTCTCCTGCCCACATGGACCCCGAGTTTGGATGCATGTGTAAGGGGGCGGGCAGGGCAGATGCCCAGGGTGGGACCTCAGATGTAGACCTGGCAGGTGGGTGGGGAGGCACAGCACATGCCCCACGGCTATGCGAGGCCGAGCCCCTGGGCCTCAGCTCACGACTGTCTCATTCACGATGACGGGCACTGTGCACTGCACCTTGGTCAGCTTTAAAGTGGAAGCAGCAATACCTCCCATGCCCCCTTGAAAAGTTGGGTCGCGTGGTCAACTGGGTGACCCTTGGCTCGAGGCCGGCTGGGGCTGGGTGTGGGGAGGCTGGA
>NW_006479819.1:0-399 GCF_000325575.1 Pteropus alecto | reverse complement strand
CTTTTTGATGCAATTGTAAATAGGATTGTTTTCTTTATTTCTCTTTTTGATAGTTTATTACTGGAATAAACACACAACTGATTTTGGAATATTAATTTTGGACCCTACTACTTTACTCAATTCATTTATTAGTTACTAGCTTTTTGTGGAATCTTTAGGATCCTCTCTGTCTAGTTATGTGATCTACAAATAATGAGTTTCACTTCTTCTTTTCCAATTTGGATGAATTTTGTTTCTTGTCTGATTGCTGTGTCTAGAACTTCCAGTACTATGTTGAATAAAAATAGTGAAAATGGACACCTTTGTCTCGTTCCTGTACTTAAAGAAAAAGCTTTCGGCTTTTCACTGTTAAGTATGTTAGCTAAGGGTTTGTCATATATGGCCTGTATTATGTTGAGG
>NW_006479818.1:0-399 GCF_000325575.1 Pteropus alecto | reverse complement strand
TTTATTTATTATTTTTTAGTATGTATTTAAAAAAAATACACACACACATATAAAAGGAACAAAATAACGGAGGATCGTTTTCGTAAGGTGGTTATATGGTCATCAGGATTAAAAATTTTAGGTACCCAGGGAAATGCCAGGCGCAAAGCGGATGCCCCTCCCGGAGGAAGGCTGGCGGCCCGCAGCCTCACCGTGAGCTGCTTGATGATGTCCTCTCTCTCCTTCAGGCGGGTCTGCAGACGGCCAATGAGCTGAAGGTCCTCGGGCCTGGACGCCCCCTTCCCTGGCTTCTCCCCGGAATCTTTCAGCCTGTTTCAGGCAGACATGTAGTTAGCCCCTTACTGCAATTACTCAACCATGAGCAGGGAGAATTGGTGAAGCCGTGATGGGGACGCCACT
>NW_006479817.1:0-399 GCF_000325575.1 Pteropus alecto | reverse complement strand
TTTTGGGTGGGGTGGGGTGGAATACACTTAGGAAACAAGCCAAGATCTGTAAAACAGTCAGTTAGGTATTGATATTTTTGAACATGTAGTAGAAGTTAGAAGTATATTACATTTCCAGAAAAGATAAATTGTCAGTCGCTTTAAAATATCTTTTCTCAATTATTTTCCTAAGAGTATGTATTAAAAATATTTGTTTGTTTGTTTGTTTTTTTCCAGTGAGAGAACTTTGAAATGTATGATGGTTAAATGGGTTGTTCAAAGCCATAGACACTCGGATTGAGAGCTGGGGCTAGAATTGAGGTCTCCCGACTCTCATTTCAGGGTTGGGTCCTCTAGAACGGGCTGTAGGGGTTGCACTGTGGAGAAATATAAACTGAGGGAATTATACTGTAGAAGAAT
>NW_006479816.1:0-399 GCF_000325575.1 Pteropus alecto | reverse complement strand
TCTTAATCACATCTGCAAAGTCTCTTTGCCATCTACAATAACATATCCACAGGTTCTGGAGATTAGAACCTGAACATTTTTTTTAAGAGGGTGGGGAGCTTTTTTCTGCCTACACCAGACCTAAGACTCAGCTGAAGCCAGGATCAACCACTAATGGAATTTCTGGGCTAATATAACTGAGAAATCCAAAGAAAAGTTTATCTTGAGCAGGAATTCAAAATATCTTACAGGTCCAGTTTTTGTTCTGTCTCTCACTTCGTCATTTTTAGACTCAGCCTCAAGGAAGGGTGACAGAGGCATCCGCTCTAGGCCAGCTTGCCTCCGTTTAAGTCCAATGAGAAAAGTGAGTCTTCTCCCCAGATTCCCAACCACCTTATCATGTTTCTTTAGCTCTGACTC
>NW_006479815.1:0-399 GCF_000325575.1 Pteropus alecto | reverse complement strand
TCTGCCTCATCTCTACCCCGAATCACTGGCCCCAAGCAACAGTGTACATCAGCTTTGCTTGTTATACATACTTTGTTTGGTTTCATTCACTCAGAATAGTATATATTTATCAATGTTGTCTTTTACGGGTAGTGCTTTTTTTATGTCCTAAGAAATCCCTGCCTACCTCATGGGAGAGAATACATTCTCCTATGTGAATGGAAAATAAACCCCAGTGTGACTGGAGTAATCAAAATTATGCTAATGTTTCTTTAGAGACTACCATGGGCTCAGAAGCAAGGGGAGTGGGCCCTTCTTGGAGACTAGGCTTCGAGGAGGTCCAAGGAGCCAAGGCAATTAATATCAGCCCTGTGGCCACAGCAGCAGCTAGTTCAGTTAAACTCAGCAAGGATCCTTGTG
>NW_006479814.1:0-399 GCF_000325575.1 Pteropus alecto | reverse complement strand
TCCCCGTCTGCGGAAGAAGCCCCCTGGACACACTCCGCCAAGAGGGGCCCCCAGGCTGGGCTTCCGTGGGGTCCCCGCTTCCGGGCCCCGCTGGTCCCCGCTGATTTCCGTGTCGTGGCAGCCCTTCGAGCCGGGTGCCTGGCTCGCTCTCCGCAAAGCTGCTCCATGCGCCATCTCGTGCAGCCTCAGAAAGAGCCTCGTCCGGTCGCCCCCTCTTCCAGCCTAAGGAAGAAGAAGCAGATTCGAGGCTCGGATCTGCCAGGGCCACGCAGCCACCGGCGGCAGAGACTGGACTTCAGAGCCCACCGGGCCCAGCGCGGCCTCTGCCGCACTCTACCTGGCCCGCCCTCCCTGTCCCAGCTCGTGGTCACCTCGCAGGGACCCTCCGTGATGGGGACA
>NW_006479813.1:0-399 GCF_000325575.1 Pteropus alecto | reverse complement strand
GAAGGCAAGGACTTTCTCCTCTGATGTTTCCCCCAAGATCCTAGTTTCTCAAAAAATACTTACGGATTATGGATGTGTTAGTATCATCCATCGTAATGGTGGGCGTGTGAATGAATGATTTGATGAACATGGAAATACCAGAACTCGGAAGGGAGCTTCCCCACGGGACCAGCTTCTCTTTTGCGTTCTCTATTTTACTGAATTATACAAAGTTCCTTTTACATATTCTGGCCCCAAACTCAGATAGTCTCTGATACTTCCCTCACTCTCAAGCGCGACAGATAACAAAATGTTCTGTTGTCTTATTAAACCTACTTGTAATTACCTGTTTGAATCTTCCCATCTCAGCCCCCAGAATCTTTGCTTACCTGGGCCACTTATATAGCACCTGGACTGCTC
>NW_006479812.1:0-399 GCF_000325575.1 Pteropus alecto | reverse complement strand
TTTTTTTTTTTTTTTTTCTCCTCAAATCTTCTCTTTGTCCTTAGCATTCTGTGCTTTCACTATGTGTCTAGGTATGGATTTATTCATTTTTATACTGCTTTAGATTTGTTGTGTGTTATGAGTTGAAATGTGTCCCCCAAAAGGATATGTTAAAGTCCTAACTCCCAATATCTCAGCATATGCCCTTATTTGAAAATAGAATTGTTGCATATGTAATTAGTTAAGATGAAGTCATACTGAAATAGCCAAGGAATGCCAAGGATTGCCAGCAACACTAGAACTTAGGAGAAATACATGGAACAGATTCTCTCCCAGATCCCTTCAGAAAGAGTATGGCCCTGCTGACTGACAACTTGATCTTGACCTTCTAGCCTCTAGAATTGTGAGAGAATAAATTTC
>NW_006479811.1:0-399 GCF_000325575.1 Pteropus alecto | reverse complement strand
ACACCCAGAGTAGTCCCAATGCCCCAGAAGAAGGGGATGATGGTTAGATCTGACTTGTAGCAAGGGTTCCCACCCTTACCCCCAAAGGGGCTCATAGTTCTTCCAGGCACCTACCTCCTCCCAAAGGGCCTCTTGGGAGAGTCACTGACCATCATCAAATGGACCTGTTTCCTGCTGCCCTCACCCTAGAGTATCTGACACAGAGGTACCCCTATGAAAATCAGCTCGAAAGCCTGGCACGGCCGCCCACTGAGCATCACCCTGTGTGACACCTGGGGCCTCCTATTTGAAGTCACTGTCTGCTTTCCCTTCCATGGCATTTGAAAATTTAGGGCCTTCTCTCCTGTGTGGAAGTTCAACACAGGCCTCTGGATGAAGCCTAGTTGTTTTATTTTTTTT
>NW_006479810.1:0-399 GCF_000325575.1 Pteropus alecto | reverse complement strand
TGTTTCTATGTATTAGGTAGAGCTATTATATCTCCTGGTCTTAGTAGAATAGCCTTTTGTGGGGCCCAATGGTGCAGTCTCCAGCTTTATTTCTTTTTAAGATCTGGATGCTCCAGGTGTGTTCCTCATATGAGTTGTGTGAGCCCTCCTGCCACAGTTGGGTCTTGGTTGCTGTTTGCACAACAATGGGATGGCTTGACCTTCAGGCTAATTGGTTGTGAGGACTCCCTGATGACTACAGTGGAGGAGCTGTTGTGTAGGAGTTGATCCTATGGAGCAGAATTTCTTTAGCAGGGCTCTGGTACTTGCCCAGTCTTTCTTTTGGGTGTGTCATCTTCGGATGTGGTCCCTGGTGGTGTTCCGGCTCAGACTGAAGCTGGTCTCCAGGCATGCAGGCCC
>NW_006479809.1:0-399 GCF_000325575.1 Pteropus alecto | reverse complement strand
GGCAGCTAGGCTTCGACATTTGTGCAGAAGAGAGAGCTAAAATTGCTCACTCCGATATCTGCTTCATGATCAGCTATGTTCAATAGTCATGCACTCATGTTCATTTCTTCACTTAATTCATTCATTCATTCACATTAGGGACCCACTAAACTCTCAGAGTTTAATAGTCCCTGGCACCTGATTAGAAAAGATCCTCGTGAGCACCTCTGGGAACAAGACCTCTTTGCCGCTCTGCCCGGCAGTCACTTGTTTATTTCTAACCATCTCTACCTGCTCCATGCTCTGTGGTCTGTCGTAGCCTACCCTTTCCTGTCATCATGAATATTTCTGGAGACATTTAGCAGGGCAGTGAATTAAACATAGGACTTTTCCTTCCGAGAGGATTAAATAGGTAATGAT
>NW_006479808.1:0-399 GCF_000325575.1 Pteropus alecto | reverse complement strand
GGTAAGGGTCCAAATTCATTCTTTTGCATGTGGATATCTGTTTTTCCCAGCACCATTTGTTCAAAAAACTATCCTCTCCCTGTTGAATTATCTTGACACCCTTGTTGAAAATCAATTGACCATATGTGAGGATTTATTTATGGTCTTTCTATTTAATTCCATCAGTCTATATGTCTATCTTTATGCCAGTACCACACTGTTTTAATTACGATAGCTTTGCAGTGATTTTCAAAGTCAGGAAATGTTAGTCCTCCAACTTTTTCAAGATTTTGATGATGATTCAGGGCCATATTCCATATAGATTTGAAGATAAATTTCATATTCCATTTGAATTTGAAAATCTGCTTTTCTGTTTCTGTGATAAAGGCTGTTGGAGATGTGATAGAGATTGCACTGAAT
>NW_006479807.1:0-398 GCF_000325575.1 Pteropus alecto | reverse complement strand
ATCTTATGTGTCCACTGTCATAACGCAGTCCCTCAGGGATTGAAACATTGTTACATGGCAAACGACTATAAAACAACACCTAGCTACTTCCTACCAGTAAGTAATTTTTAACATAAAGAAATAAAACGGTGTATTGAATAGGATCGATACCTTCAGTTCTATGCTTTTCCTTTTAAAACTAAACATGCTTTTATGTGTTACCTTTATTTTCAGGTGTTATGTTAGAATCCCCTCATCTCTGAAGAGTGTTACATTGGAGAAATTTACCATGGCCCTTGATCAACTGGACTGTGTGGCACGAAACACACAGAGCCCTACGTGAAACTACGTTTGGTACATCCTACCTCTTACTGTTCATTTCAGGAAGTAGAGTTCTGCAAGTGAATAATACTAAGCAG
>NW_006479806.1:0-398 GCF_000325575.1 Pteropus alecto | reverse complement strand
CTAAAAAATATACAAATAAATTTATTAGAATAAATGAGTTCAGCAAGGTCACAAAATATAAGATCAAAATACAAAATCAATTATATTTCTACACACTAGCAATGAGCCTACAAAGGAAATTAAGAAAATCATTCCTTTTACAACAGTATCAAAAACAATTAGAAATTAGAAAAAAATGTAATGAAAGAACTGTAAGATTTGTACACTGAAACTATATAATGTCATTGAAAGAATTTTAAAAGCCTTAAATAAACAGAAAGATATCTCATATTCATGGACTGCTAAGATGGCAATATTCACCAAAATGATCCAGATTTAATGCAATCTCTATCAAAATCTCAGCTACTCCCCATCCCATCCTTTTCTTTTTTTTTTTTTTTTGCAGAAATTGATAAGTT
>NW_006479805.1:0-398 GCF_000325575.1 Pteropus alecto | reverse complement strand
GCACACGCCGGTTCCCGTCACCCTGACCCGCCCCAGTCCCCGTTCGTAGGGGGCTGTCAAAGCCGTGGGCCGCTGTGCCCGCAGAGAAGCCGAGAGCCAACGAGACGCGTGGCTTGCCCGGGGTCGTTTGAGAGCGAGTGGCAGGGGCCACTAACGTCGGTGCTTCCAGACGTGGTTCCTCCTGCTTTCCCCGGGGGGCCTTTCCAGCCCAAGGTCAGCCATGTCCACCCTCCCGAAGCTGTGCTGTGAGTCACAGCGTCCTGCACTACTGATCCCAACAGTCAGCGTCACCGCAGCTGGACAAATGGCCTCGGCCCGCGATTTAATCACGGCCCTGGCAGGCCCTGCTTCGGGGTGGCATGCAGTTAATTGGCCGGCCATTCCCCCTCAGGACATTC
>NW_006479804.1:0-398 GCF_000325575.1 Pteropus alecto | reverse complement strand
AGCAACAGACCCACACAAATAGAGTCAACTGATCTTTGACAAAGGAGCAAAGGAAATTCAACGGAGAAAGGATTATCTTTTCAATGAATGGTAATACTGAAACAACTGGACATCCACATGCAAAACAAAAAAATATCTGGACATAGATCTTACACCTTTCACAAAAATTATCAAATGGATCATAGAACCAAAGGCAAAATGTGAAACTATAAAATTCCTAGAAGGTAACATGAAAGAAGATATAGGTAACCTTGGGCTTGGCAATGTCTTCTCAGATGTAACACCAAAAACACAATCCATGAAAGAAAAAAATTGGTTAAGCTAGATTCCGTTGATTAAAAACTGTTCTGCAAAAGATACTGGTAAGAAAATAAGTCAAGCCATAGACTGGGAAAAAA
>NW_006479803.1:0-398 GCF_000325575.1 Pteropus alecto | reverse complement strand
AAAAAAAATGACTCAGTATCATTGCCAGTATCATTTATTAATAGCAGCTGCACACATCAGTCATTTTTGCAAAAAGAGGCATTGACCACCTTGTTTGTTCAGACAATTCACTCTGTGGGCCACCAGATGAGTAGGATGTTTTCACTCCATCCTCTCCACCTTTCTCTTGAACCTGTTCCCAGAGATCGGCACCATCACAACTATTGTAAAGATAAAATTCCTTAGCTGCCTTCTCTGAAAACTGCCAAATTTCAGATTGGTCATTTGTTTGACTAATAGTTAAAGGAAGGATAAGAACATGTACAACTTTAGCCATGTACCACAGTGGAGTATTTGCTTCCTACTGCTGCTATAACAAATGATCACAAATTTACTGGCTGAAGACAACGCAAATTTAT
>NW_006479802.1:0-398 GCF_000325575.1 Pteropus alecto | reverse complement strand
TGTGGTCTGGCTTCCTGTGCTGACCTCAAGCCAAGGAGCTCTGTGGAGACTCAGTGCTTCAAAGCCAGCTCTGAAGTCAGCTTAGCTCTCAGCTCGAGAAAGGGACAGAGGAGGGGACAGGTGGCCCTGGGTGTCTGCGTGAGGCCCTGCACACTGGGCAGGAGGAGGACAAAGCAGCATTTCGTGGCCATGTCCAGAGGACCTGGGCTGCTCTTGAATTGGTGACCTAGCAAAGAAAGTCACTATCCAATTACAAAGTCACCCAGAGGAGACCAAGCGAGCGAACAGATGAGGTGAGAGGCCACGAGCGAGCAAAACCAAGGTATGCCGAGGCCTTGAGGCTGAGAGGTCTCCTTGGGGCTGGCAGGGTCCTGTCTGAACACGTCTGCCCAGGAGAG
>NW_006479801.1:0-398 GCF_000325575.1 Pteropus alecto | reverse complement strand
GGACCGTCCACCCGGCTAGTGTCCGGCACAGGACCATGCAGAGAGGTCCCTGTCTCCAGGCGCGTCACTCGCCCTGATTGGTGTCCCTGTCACCAGCTCCGCCCGTGTGTGTCCTGCCTGTGCCAGCCTGGCATGTGCCAGCATTGGAGACGTGAAGATGTCATGAGACAGCAGCCGTCCGGCTCAAACGCCAGGGTCCCCTGGAGCAGATGGTAACCGGAGCCCAGCTTGCGGGAAACTCCCCATCCCCTGGGGCCTGCTCGGGGTCTCCGGGTTCAGTGCGGGGCGGGCAGAGGGCTCCAGGTACCACGGTCAGGGCCCGGCAGGGCCCGGAGTCAGAACCTGGCAGTCACATAACAGCTCTGTGCCTCAGTTTCCCCATCTCTAAAATGGACACA
>NW_006479800.1:0-398 GCF_000325575.1 Pteropus alecto | reverse complement strand
ACAGTTAAGGTTAGCTTTAGGGATAGGGTTAAGTTAGGGTAATAGTGTTAGTGTTAGGGTTATTTTTAGGGTTGGGTTAGGGTTAGGGTTAGGTTTTAGGGTTCAGTTTAGGGTTAGTGTTAATGTTAGAATTAGTGTTAAGATTAGCTTTAGTTTTTAGGTTAGGATCTGGGTTAGGGTGAATATTATTTTTAGGGTTAGTTTTAGTTTTGTAATTAAAGTTAGAGTTAGGGTATGTAGGGTAAGGGGTTATATTTATTGTTAGTGTAAAATTTAGGGTTGGGGTTAGTATTAGCGTGAAGGATAGAATTAGGGTTAGAATTAAATTTAGTTTTAGATTTAGGATCAGGGTTAGCGTTAGGATCAATGTTAGGATCAGGCTTAGATTTCGGTTTATG
>NW_006479799.1:0-398 GCF_000325575.1 Pteropus alecto | reverse complement strand
CTAACTAGACTGCAAACTTACTATATAACCATGGACGGGGTAGCCTGGGTGTATTTCTGAAAAGAAATTTGGGGATTAAGTCTCTGTGAAGGTTAGCTCCGATTTTAGCCTTCTCTGGAATTAGGAAGTTAATTCTACGCTGTTGCTAGCCTGTGAGGGCTCCCTACGGGAACAGGGCAACGCTAAAAGCCAGGAATGCAGACAGCTCGTGGTCAGCGTAAGGCCCTAACCTGTCCTGCCTTGCTGCACTATCTGAATCCCCACCACACACGACACTGACTCAACCTCACCCTCTTTCAAGTCCAGGAGAAAGACTCATTTTGGTGCGGTACAACTATGTCCCTCCCCACACACTTGGAAATCACTTCTGAATGAAGAGAAAGCAGGTCTCAGGCTGA
>NW_006479798.1:0-398 GCF_000325575.1 Pteropus alecto | reverse complement strand
CTCCCGGTGCCCTGCTGACACAGACCCGTCCTGAGCTCCTTCCTCAGCCCCGCCCACTGGCCAGCTGGCCCACTCGCCCCTCCCTCTCTCCTCCTTACTCCTGGGCCCAGGGGACAGCTGGAAGGAGGCCAGTGCCTCCACCTGGACACCCCGAGCCTGGGTCAGCAGCCAGAGGGGAGGGCTGCTCTGTCTCCGCCGCCAGCCCTGGGCTTGGGGAGAAGGTCTGGCTGGGGCACAGCAGCCTCGCCCCTGGTCAGCCATTGAATGCAGGGGCTCCCTGCCCAAGGCCGAGGGCGCACCCCTAGGCACTACCCCGGGATCTAAGGGTCATCCTGCCCCTGCCAGCCCTGGGGCTGCACCTCCTCCTCCCTCTGCCACCCAGAGGGCGATCCCAGGCT
>NW_006479797.1:0-398 GCF_000325575.1 Pteropus alecto | reverse complement strand
AGTTGCAAAGACTGGTGCAAATAAAGTTACCAAGCCCCATACTGCTTAACCTGCATTATCCATCATTTTGCCCTGTGATGAGCATTGTACTGTTAGCTGAAGAAAACATGCCAAGACCCACTAATCCCAATCACAGGCTTGGCAGGGGCAGTTGGGAAGGAAATTAAACCGAAAGTGGGGTGCTATTTTAATTAAATTCTGCACACCCTTTTCCTCAAGAGTTTTGACAAATCTCTACCTAGTTTGCCTTCTCAGCTGCTAGAGAGTAGCATCGAAGCCTGATACTAGTACAAATCTCTGTCACTACCCTCAGAGGGGCCCACAGCAATTATCCTAGGAGTTGGCGGTCAGCTTCCTCTTCCATTTCTCACTACTGCTATTACACACACGCACCTGCG
>NW_006479796.1:0-398 GCF_000325575.1 Pteropus alecto | reverse complement strand
GTCCAGTCGTAAGGAGTGTGGCCAGCGGACGGCCTCCAGCTGTCAGCGCTTCAGGCTCAGCCTCAGCGGCAGACAGCCACCTTGCCTGAGGTCGTCCCTTTCCCTGGGAAGCTGGCATCCGACATCTGAGCCAGGTAGGGGTCTAAAGGCCTGGCTGTTTCACCCCAATGTGGGACAGCCCCCTTGGACAATATTTGCACCAGGCTCCCCGGGGCTGCTGGCTGGGGCCTGGCCACGTCGGCATCAGAGGCTGTGTCTCTCTCTGCCCAGTCCTGCTTCCTCTCCTGTCCTTGGACAAGTGCTGATCCCTAGTACACATCTTGTACCCCAAACTCCACGTTAGTGCCTGCTTTTAAAGACCCCAGCTTGCGACAGGGGCTTCAGTGTTCTCATCTGTA
>NW_006479795.1:0-398 GCF_000325575.1 Pteropus alecto | reverse complement strand
GTAACCATCTTCCATATGAAGACATAGAACATTATCACTAGCCCACAAATCCATCTGTGCCCCTCCCCTGTCACCTTCTGCCCCCCACAACACAACAACTTTCCTGACATTCAGCACTGTAAATCAGTTTTATTTCTGAAGTTTTTATAGATGGAATGATGCAGCATATGCTCTTTTGTGTCTGGCTTCTTGTGTTCAGCATTATGCTGGCGAGAATCCTGCATGTTGTGAGTTGCAAAAATTTCCTCATTTTCATTGTTATGTGCATTCCATTACATCACTATACCCCAATTTAACCAATCTACTGGAAGGACATTTGGGTTGTTTTCAGTTTGAGGCTATTGTGAACAATATGGCTGTTAACTTTTTTTTTGGTCTGTATGTGTATTTTTTTTTTT
>NW_006479794.1:0-398 GCF_000325575.1 Pteropus alecto | reverse complement strand
GGGCCACCATGAATAATGATGCTATGAACATCGGGGTACATATATCTTTGAGATAAATGTTTTCAGGTTTTCTTTGTGTAGTATCTGTTCTTACATTGTTATTTAATGGTCTTGCTAGCAACCACTTTTAACCATCTATGATTGAGGTTGAATGAGGTCCCCTCCCCCATATTGTTACTGACATTAATTTGTTCTAAAGAGATATTGGCCAACTCGACCTCACTACATTTAAAGTTAAAGATTAATAACAAATGATATAGAGACATATTTATTTTTATCTTGAAAAATCTGAATTGAGATGTTTATATCAGTTTTTGTTTGTTTTTGTTTTTGTTTTAAATTATGTTTATTGGAGTAACATTAGTTGATATAATTATATAATTTTCAGGTGTACATTA
>NW_006479793.1:0-398 GCF_000325575.1 Pteropus alecto | reverse complement strand
AAATTTTTTTTTTAATGTTCAGGACAGATTGATATGTATCAGGGAGTCTACTCTCAGACCAGTCAGCCTTGCATAGAATGGCCAGGGCCATGGCCAGGTAGTTAGAACATGTTTCTCTGGGAGCTGGCCCCAGAGGAGAAGGAATTATGAAAAGGGATTTGATGATATTATTATGACTTTGGGTAACTGAACAACCCTGAAATGTTGCAGAAAAATCAGACCGGTGAGAAACCAAGCCCCACTTGGAGAGTTGGAGAACTCAGATTTTTTACACTGGCGGTTCCAGAGGAGCTAGCACTCTGAAAATGTGGGCCCTGACCTCAGATGCAACTTTGCTTTTATTGGGCTTATCCGCGCAGTTATAGTTGGCATGGGCCAATTGGTTAATTTGTCCTTAG
>NW_006479792.1:0-398 GCF_000325575.1 Pteropus alecto | reverse complement strand
AGGGTAGGACGCTGGTGGGGAAAATCCCTGAATTCCAGAAATTGTGTGTGTGCAGAGAGGCGTGAAGTCACATGAAAAGGTCAGCCACCTTTTCACTGTTGAGTCTGCCTACGTCGCTAAGTGTGTCAAGCTGGGGACTGAGGTGGCAGTAAAAGTGGTTCGGGGATTAAACAGAGATCGAAAGTAAGAACAGCAGTGGATGGCAAGACAGGCCTAGGTGAGCAGGGCAGCTCTGCTGCTCACTGAGGGAAGGGTACATATTCCCACACTTCTCATGAGGGACCTGCTAGTCATGTGTGCTGGGATTAAATACTCTAGTTCAAGGACAACACAAAAGCTAGACATTAAGGCCTCCCTATTATCCTGCTCAAGTATGGCTACTTTCCCTCCCCTACTGG
>NW_006479791.1:0-398 GCF_000325575.1 Pteropus alecto | reverse complement strand
AAAAAAAAAAAAAAAGACGGTAACGTCTGACCTTGGGAAGCACAGACAAGCTGGGGGCCGCATAGGAAGAGCCTACGTTTTAATCATTTGTCTCCAAATCACCCTTTCCTGAGGCAATGCTCGATACAACCACCACCTAATTGTGAGATAGTTTGCCATCTGAGGGGGAAGGTCAAGGACAAACTCCATCTCTTTTACCTCGAGGCCTCTGCTTCTCCGCGTCATAGATCATGACCACTTCTGTGACCTGCCAGAGAAACGGCTGTTTGAGAGTCTGGATGCCACAGCGGCCGCGAGCATCACCGGCTCCGACAAAACTCGCGAGCCAGTCGCCTGCTGGCGTGTGCCTAGTCTGGGGAGTCCCAAAGCGAAAGGCTGGCCCTCCGGTGCCACGTCCG
>NW_006479790.1:0-398 GCF_000325575.1 Pteropus alecto | reverse complement strand
GTATTATAGAACTGTACACTTGAAACTTATATAATAACGTTAACCAATGTTGCCCTAATAAATTTAATTTTAAAATATTATTTTTAAATTGTATAGTTAACTCCAAATAATTATTTTAAATGTACTTATTTAATGCATTTGTTTATCATTTCAGAAAAAAAAGTTAATAATAATCAAAGAATTATACTTTATTATACTTTACTAAAACCCAGAGAGGAAAATAAAAAGAAGAGAAATTTATATATATACACATTTCATTTTTTCCAAGAATATTTATTTTTGTTTATTTTATTAGGTTCAAGTATTCAGTACATTGGTTAGACATTTATGTAGTTTTTAAAATGATCCTAATAATTGCTCTACTCTCCCCTGGCCCTCCACTTAGCCATTACATTAAT
>NW_006479789.1:0-398 GCF_000325575.1 Pteropus alecto | reverse complement strand
AAAAAAAAAAAAAAAAAAAGGAAAATATTGACACATATATTTGAAATATCCAAGGGTTTATCTAGCTTCAGAGACAACCGATTTAAGGCTTCAAGTGATATCATCAGGACTTGGTCTCTGTCCTAGGTGTTAGTCTGATTGATCCAGCCTGGGTCACTTGTTCATCTCTGTTTGGCCTCTTGACATGGAATATTGGGCCACTGATCACGGGTCTATCTCTGGAGGAGAGAGGAGGCCTTAGCGCCACCTCAATCATGTTGACTGAAATTTGAAGAGAGATGGTTTCCCAGTGGGAAACCGGAGTGCTATTAGTAGGAGGATAGGTTTCGAGCAGGTAAGACCAACAGATGTCCACTCGAGGACTGGCATGGGGATGAGCCAGAAGTCCCTTGGCACAA
>NW_006479788.1:0-398 GCF_000325575.1 Pteropus alecto | reverse complement strand
AAAGTACGATTAGAACCCAAGAAAGAATTTTGACAGGAGGAACGACAAGGTAAGACTCGCATTTTCAGAAAGGACTCTCTGACTGTGCTGAAAGTGACTGAAAAATGGAACACTATTGAGGCTTTGAAGGGGGTCTCATACTATTTTATAGGAAAATGGTAGCCTCTAATTTATCAGTAGGGTAGGTTAAAGGACTTGCTGAAAATGATTGCCACAGAGTATGGCAGGACCGATACAGGGAAGTTCACTCACGAAGATGTTACAGCTGTTACAGTGGTCAAAGGAGACAGTGGATGAAGGCGGCCTTGCCAGAGGAGCACAGTATAGATGAAGGAGAGAAGCCCCCATCGGAACTAGTTCAGACACAGAGGACAAGACAATATTCCTCTCTCTCTCTG
>NW_006479787.1:0-398 GCF_000325575.1 Pteropus alecto | reverse complement strand
CCAGGCGATTTTTCCTTGCTGCTGCTCCTTGTTTATGTCACAGCTTTGATTTGGTCACCAGAGGGATGCAGAGAGCCTCTGTCATGTCCCCTCTCCATTTCTTGCAATTTTTTGGTCCCTTCATCTGTGGTGGACATTTGGGTTAATACCAGCTTCTGGCTATTGTGAATAGTGCTGCTATGAATACACATGCACATGTATTCGTTTGAAACACCTGTTTTCAGTTCTTTTAGTTATATATTATCTAAGAGTGGAAGTGCTGGGTTGTACGGTAATTCTGTTTGACTTTTTGAAGAACCAGCAAACTGTTTTCCCAATAAACCATTTTACATTCCCACTTCCCACATACAACTGTTCTAATTTCTCTACATTTTCATCATCCCCCTACCCCCATTTTT
>NW_006479786.1:0-398 GCF_000325575.1 Pteropus alecto | reverse complement strand
CTGCTGGTGTCACCTGACCGCAGAGGTATCTGAGCGGGGTGGTTGCCCAGAGCCCTGTGTTTGTCGTGGTGTGGATCCTGGGGGGGTGTGACACGGGCCTCGCAGACCTGGGGACAAGTGGCCCCATCCTGACGTGGTCACCGTGGGGTCTCTGGCTGGTGAGGAAGCTGGGGCCCCTCAGCTAGTCCTCGCCCCCGCGGGTCCCCGGGAAAGACACAGCAGGTGTGGGAGTGGGGTAGGCCCCTGCAGCCCCGACACTCCTCCTCGTGGACTCAGCCCGGCCCACGTGTCCCTCCAGGCCCCCAAGGCTGGCCCCCTACACGGCCCAGTGTCCTCCCTGTCCCATTGGGGCTGTCTGCCCCTGGCCTGTGTCCACCCCTTCCATGAAGGGGGCCCCA
>NW_006479785.1:0-398 GCF_000325575.1 Pteropus alecto | reverse complement strand
GTTCGCTGCAGCGTTATTCACGGAGGCCAAGATGCAGAAACATCTAGAAGCCTCGACTCAAGCATGACCGCGTCCCCTAACCACCCAGCCTGTTCCCTCACGACCGTCACGTCGGTGAGACGCCGCCCACAGGTGCAGGCTGAATCACGGCCCCTGGAACTCTGCGGCAGGGAGGGGCCGGGGGTGGCATCCGCTCGGCTGGGGACGCTGCTGTGGTGGCTGACTGAGCACTGTCCCTCGAGGTCACGGGGACCTGCTCGCCCCTCCGTGTTACGTCAACGCATCCCTGCTTGATAGACATTTGGACGAAGCCCTTAAAGAAGAGAAGGCACGTTGAGCGAGGCGGCGCCTTTAGCCGCGGGGCGGAGGCCTGGCTGTCGGGGTGTCGGGGTGTCGGG
>NW_006479784.1:0-398 GCF_000325575.1 Pteropus alecto | reverse complement strand
ATTTTAGTGTCATGAGGAACACAGCTACAGGCAGCCATTTACGTGTCATCTAAGGCTGCTTTGTGCCACAAGCACAGAGCTGAGCTGGGACGGAGATTGCATGGTCTGCACAGCCTAATACTTTCCATCCGGCCCAGAAGTTTGCCGGTCCCAGGGCTAAAGGAGACCTTGGGTGGCTACCCGGGGAGACCCCACCGCCATGAGCCCCATCTTTACCAGCGCTACCACCACTAACCATACTGTTTGGGGTACTGTTTGGGGCACGCTTTGAGGCTAGTTAACAAAATTACCTTTTTTCTTTAGAGCTACTTTCTTAAAACCAAAAATTATATCCTTGTATTTAATTCATTAGACTTGGCTCTAAGTGACACCTCTCCTGGCTCGAAAAAAAAAAAAAA
>NW_006479783.1:0-398 GCF_000325575.1 Pteropus alecto | reverse complement strand
GTTCTGTGACGGGCCACTTTCATCTCAAAGCTGGAAGAGTTAAGAGAACAAAAACCCAAAAAACTCATTTCTGTACATATACTTCTTCAGGTTTTGACACCCCCACCCGACCAATATGCGTGCCATTATTTACTTTTCAGAGTCCCCAGGGAGCTGATAGATAACTTTGTCCAGAACTTTTGTTGCAATAAGTGGGAGAGGTAGGTTGTAGTGTACTGACTCTATCTTGGCCAACACAAGGAGCCCCAAAACTCCAAAAATTTTAAACAACGTTAGCAACAGGGAGTTTCAGAACAGTTTGTTTGGCAGGTGAAGAATCCACATGAGAAACTTTCAAACTGTACCTTTACTTCACTTGCTCCCTAATTTAACAGAACTTAACTTTAGCATTTCTTAAA
>NW_006479782.1:0-398 GCF_000325575.1 Pteropus alecto | reverse complement strand
GGACTCAGAGGGGAGAGAGCGTTTCCCAGAAAATGGTGAGGGAACACTTGGATCTGGGTAAACAAAAGGAAACCCTGGCTTGAGTCTAGGCTCGGGCCCAGTGCCAGACCAAAAGCTATTTCTCCACAGGACAGTAAACCTTTAAGGGCTGCACGTGACTCACTTGCAGGAAAGAGTCCAAGATGGCTCCCTGACTCTGAGGCAGGGCTTTCTTTCCTTGTTCGTCAGGTAGCACCCGGGAGACGCATGCAGGCTCGGGTAGCTGCCAAGGATGCCTCGTGTGTCTCCCACGACCTGTGGAGTTTTCGACCCTTCGTCTTTCAGCAAGTCTGACGTAACTTTTGCCAGAAAGGCCGATTAGTTTCCTGTTTCTAGAATAGTCTGAAATACAGACCACC
>NW_006479781.1:0-398 GCF_000325575.1 Pteropus alecto | reverse complement strand
ACACATCTGGAGTTAGAAGTGTCGTGAGTATGGTAATAGTGTGAGAGTAAAGGAGACACGCAGGATAGAAAGCTGCGAGGGGAAAAGTGGGTGGGTTTTCTTACACAGGAGAGAGCTGGATCATGAAAGCAAAGTTGGGGGGCACCAGTATATAGACAGTGTTTAAAGCCCTAGGCCTGGGTGACATCACTAAGCATGGAGTATAGATGAGGAACCACAGAGGGTCAGAAACCCAAGAGAGGCTGGGTGACGAGGCTGGGCAACTGGTTGAGGGCCGCAGTGGGTTGTCTGTCTTGATGAGGTTGAAGGATTGAGTGGAAGATATTAGAACAAGTTTACTGGAAGTTTAGTAAGTGGTGATCAGAGGAGAAACATGAAATTGAGATTTTGGCAAAAGT
>NW_006479780.1:0-398 GCF_000325575.1 Pteropus alecto | reverse complement strand
TGGAGTGACAACCACACATCAAAATAAAAAAGACAAAGAAATAGGGCTTTGTCTACCCCTGCAAGGCCAACTCACTACATAGCTTCAGGGGCAGATGGAGTTATTAGTTACTCAGGAGTTGTAATTCAGGGAAACTGAAAAAGCATCATTGCCCCTCCGCCCCAATGTCTCTCTTAGCTGCTTTTTGTTCGGATTAGAGCTCACATAAATGTCTAAGGAAGGTACAATGGGGAGCCATCACTTCTATTAGCACCTTAAGAGAAGATGAGTTTCTACTTGAAAAAGAGCCCTTGTGGATGAGACGTGAGCAGGTGGAGTCTGATGGTGGCGTGAGAAGAAACGACAGATTTTGGGTATTAACTGCTCAGTAAGAGCTGGGCCAGATGGGCACAGCCGTG
>NW_006479779.1:0-398 GCF_000325575.1 Pteropus alecto | reverse complement strand
TTTCCGCCTCTCCCTTCACACCTGCTTGCAAGACCTGCCCGTCACGTAGACGGTCACCCAGCCCTGGCCTCTGACGGCAGAGAGGGCAGGTGACGAAACGCACGTGGCAGGGCCCGCCTGCCCGCGGTGACGGCATCAGAGCCCGCGAGAGCCCCTCCCCCAGTGCATCTGCCCCGTCCACGTGCCCCCAGGCACACGCTTACTTACCAAAGCACTTCATGCAGCTCACCCTTACGCTGACTGTATATGTTTTAAAAGTTTTAAGACCCTCGTTTTGATAAGTGGTATACATAAAATAGTGGCGCTGGTAATAAGAGTTGTGTAGGTAACAGCTCGTTTCTCTCGCTGCCCTGATCACCCCCAGGGGTTCTTCACGCGGCCCTGGGCTGGGGTGTCCT
>NW_006479778.1:0-398 GCF_000325575.1 Pteropus alecto | reverse complement strand
AGTGACCCCACAGGTCAGGGACTGTCCCACTGCCCCTCCTGGTGGAGGCTACCCACTACCTGGGATGAGCGGTCCCGAAAGAGGAGGTGCCCTTGCGTCCAGCACTCTGCCTGTGAGGAAGTGCTCCTTGTCTCTTTAACTCACTTGGTCACCATCAGTCTTAGGTCAGGTCCCAAGACCTGAGCCCTGTTTCTCCTGCCCAGCTCTCCCATTTGCCTCCCTGAGCCTCCTCCAGCCTGTTTCCGAGATGCACGCTCCCCTGCCTCTGCCTTCCTCTCTGTTCCCTGGGCCGCTCCGGTTGCCTGTGTCCCTCTCAGCAGGGCTCAGGTCAAGTGGCCCGACCTGAGAGCTGTACTTAGTTCCAGTCTTGTCATCTCGGCACTGCAAGGCCACAGGAA
>NW_006479777.1:0-398 GCF_000325575.1 Pteropus alecto | reverse complement strand
CTACCTTGCTTGTGGCATAAGACTGACTCAGGATGCTCCTGCAGTAACCACCTCTGCTTTATACTCGTCTTTCTACCTTAAATGTACTAGGTAGGACCGATTTGTCAGTTACTCATTCATTCACACTCAGTTTCAACCAAACCTTTGCTGAATTTAGATCTCAGACATAAGCTAGACCTGGGGGCACATGGAAAAACATAGAGACCCTACTGTCTGGGAGAAAGAAAAGCAAGAGAGAACATTTGGGAAGTGCCAGTCACCTCTGTGCCCAGCATGGGTTAGAAAGACAGATGTATACAAACTGGCGGTCACACAGCAGTCACGGGACGCGAATCACAGCACAGGGGACACGGTCAGTAATGCGTGGTGTCAGGTGGGTACAGACCGGGGCGATCACT
>NW_006479776.1:0-398 GCF_000325575.1 Pteropus alecto | reverse complement strand
GATGTGAATGCATTTGTCTAGGGCGGCATCGGACTAGTGTCCTCTAGTAAGTCACCCAAAGCTGAGTCCACTACAGTTAAGTGTCTCCTAAGTGTCTCCCTTGAGGAGATATGGCCAGATGAGCATCTGAGTAGTCTCCTCTTCGGAGGGGGCACCCACCCTTGTTCGTCTTTGCAACACCGTCTCAGGGTGGGAAGAGTTGGTTCAACACTAAGAAAAGGCGGGGAACTCCATCACCCTCTGGAAAGCATCCAGACACACCCTACTGGTTAGCAAACACATTGAAGAAAGCAGGGGAGTCTGTACGAAAGAGAGTGAATGCTGAGTGACTGAGACATGTCTTTGCCACAAAGCGAGAGTTGAGCCCCTATTCGTGGTTCCGTGGTGACCTCATATGG
>NW_006479775.1:0-398 GCF_000325575.1 Pteropus alecto | reverse complement strand
TCCCATCTCTCCCCAGGAATCACACTGATGTCATCCCAACCTCAGTGTATGGTTTTCATTAATAATGGAAAGTTTGCTTCTCATCACCAAAGGATTTTATGAGAGACCTAAGGGCGTAAGCTAAGCTTTATGATTAAAAAAATAATAATGACCATGTCACTGGGAAAATTAAACTGCTGATACAAAAAACATGGTAGAGTTAATAAGCAGAGATTCTGTACTGGAAATGTGTCATCCTCTGTAGCTAAGCCATTTTGTCCAGGGGAGCGTGCGGTGCTTAGTCATGCAGTCTTCATGTCAGATAGACCGGCTGTTTGTTTGATATTTTTTAAAGAAACCTACATTGACAGAATCTGCAAGCTCCAGATATGAAAAGTTCTTTTAAAAAAACGTATATT
>NW_006479774.1:0-398 GCF_000325575.1 Pteropus alecto | reverse complement strand
TCAGGTCACAGGGTATCTCAGGACACCCGGTGGTGCTCAGGTCACACTGTGCACGGGGAGCAGCCTCAGAAGCAGGTGGCAGTGGAAGTTAGAGGGTGCCAGTCAGGGCCTGGGGCTTCGTCTCTATGGAACCGTCTCCGTCATATCCTCTCTTCCTACATGATTCTGTGTTTGCGTCGTAAGTATCTGAACCATTGGTGTTTGTTGTAAAAGGAGCAAAACATTTTTGCATGCACAGAACGCAGAGAGTCACTATTGTGTAAATGCAAATTAACCATCAAATCTTCTTCAATTAGCCAGCAAACTCTGTAAAGCGGCTCTGTTGGACTCAACGGTACGGTGCGGCAGCACACAGCTCGTGTCCACGCCCGGCAGCAGCGGACCAAGTGCGCGGGACA
>NW_006479773.1:0-398 GCF_000325575.1 Pteropus alecto | reverse complement strand
ACTGGTTTTGAAGATGTGCTGAAGGGTGTCTCCATGCGTCCCCCGCATTCAGAAGTCCCACACCCATGTCGCTTGCCGCATCGAGTGAGGCGTGAGTCGCTTTTACCGTGATAGAGAAAACCAATGACGAGACCCAATGGCGTGACCCGAACGGCGCCTCGCAAGCTCGCGGCGCCCCCCTCCCCACCCCCATCCCGTCCTCTAAACCGTCTGTGCAACGGACGAGCAGGACGGTGTTGGTGGCTCTGGCAAGTCGGCGGCAGGGCTGGCGACCACGGTACGGCCGTCTCTTGGAGGCAACGTCACCGGGTAGCACAGGTCTCGCTGCTGCCACTGTCCTTGCAGCAACTCCGCCTGGCGCCAACTGTTAGTCTCCAGCAGGTCCAGGCAGTGGCACC
>NW_006479772.1:0-398 GCF_000325575.1 Pteropus alecto | reverse complement strand
CCCCCCGTTTTTCAGAAACTTAAAGTCGAGAGAGAAAAGGCAGAAAGCGCTACAATAGAAGCATGACAGCAAAACTTGCGTTGTGCTCGCCGCGTTTCAGACCCCGTTCTGAGTGCGTGAGCTCATTTAATCTCCCTGGAACACTGAGGCAGGTCGCATTACTGAGCCCACTTCCCAGATGAAGACGCCGAGGCCCACAGGGTGGTTACTTTGCCAACGTAACAGCGTTAGAAAAAGGAGGAGCTGAGATGGAGTCCAGGCTAACCCAGGGTCTGTGCCCTTGACCCCAACATGGCAGCATCTTTAGCTGGTGTCGGAACTCTGGGGTCCAGTTTCCCGATTGGGAGTAAACTGCTTCCTGGTGAAGTATGCCTCACAGACAGTCAAGTGTACAGATC
>NW_006479771.1:0-398 GCF_000325575.1 Pteropus alecto | reverse complement strand
GTTGTCACAGAGACGGTAAATGCCAGCAGAGGATCCGTGCGGGTCACTTAGCCTGGGAGCCAGCAGGCTGCCCTGGCAGCAGCACGTCACCTGGCGTCTGAAAGCTGAGGAACGGTGGGCGGGGTGAGCGCGTGTCTGAGGTCCGGGACGCAAAGGTGCTGGGCCCGGGGCCCCTGTCACACGTGGCATGATGGCCAGGCCAGGTCCCGGATTTGCAGTAAGAGGCGAACACCCGATTATAATGTGCTCTGTGTTTGTCATCGTTTTGTTATGTTTGCTTTTTTTACTTCCTGCTTTTCAAGAGAATTTAGAAGTGCAGAGATTTTTCCACCGTGGTGAAATCCACCCTCGCCGTTTTCAGCCCAGGGCTCGGCGGCGCTGGGCACCGTCACACGGCT
>NW_006479770.1:0-398 GCF_000325575.1 Pteropus alecto | reverse complement strand
AAAAAAAAAAAAAAAATTCAAGGAAGCCTACTAAAAATTGGTAAGAACAGTGAAAATATGTGGCTTTTGAACCACAATCTATTCCCTCCATCCTCCTATCCCAGCTCAGCATGATGTAAACTGCACTCCAGATGGGTATAGCCAAGAACACAGGACTTTCTCTTCTCCCAGTTCCCATTAGAGGTTACAGTATCTTCCCAGAAGGGGGCAGGATGTCAGCATTTCTCATTCTGCTCCCAACTACATATTGCAGAGGCTAAGTTCTGGAAAGTGCAGTCAAGAGTTGAGAGCTCTCTTCTTCCATCTAGCCTCCGCTCATGGGGCAGGAGCTCTACTTTGGCTGCAGTGACTACTGGAGCCCTATTGCTCTTGCCCTGCTCAGAAGGCAGAAGTTCCAC
>NW_006479769.1:0-398 GCF_000325575.1 Pteropus alecto | reverse complement strand
TTTTTTATTATTTTTCTACCTTGTCAATATTGTTTCATGTTCAACTTGCTTACCAACCTCCTCCCTCTTCTCTAGTTTTAAGAATTTTTAGACCTTCACAACTTTTGATTTACTTCTGAATATATTTCCACTAATTCATTCAAAGTTTTGTGAAAGATTGTTTATCCTGAAAGTAAATGAAGTTTTAGAAAGTGCTTAATCAGGGTGTATTTATAAAGAGGCCCCCAAGTTATTGTTTTACATATTCCAACAGAGGTATTTGGCCCTTACAAGTTGGCCATTAAATTAAGAATTAACTAATTTCAACATTTTCATGTGTAGTCATTGTATAAGTCTTGTCCTGTATAAGCTGCTTTTTTCTTATCCCTTTGGATCAAGTGTGTCATTGCTGCAGCATT
>NW_006479768.1:0-397 GCF_000325575.1 Pteropus alecto | reverse complement strand
CATGGTTTTCTATATAGATAGATGATAGCTAGCTAGCTAGCTAACTAGATGTGCATGTGTGTGCGTGTCTGTACATGAGTGTGTGTACACACCTGTGAAGGGGTAGTGTCCTAGCAGTTGTCCTGATGGCAGGGTGAAGATTACTGCTGCCAGTGGGGTGTGGCAGTTGAGATGGAAGGCTCTTCCTGAATTCATTAACCAGCTCTGCCACTTACAAGCTAGGTGACCTAGTTTTTTAACTTGGTGAACCTCAGATTCCTCACCTGAGAAGCAAGAATGATAATAGTACCTACCTCATGGGATAATTATGAGGATTATGGAATGATTCCAGGCACATGGTGAATGAGCAAAAGTGCTGGCCATTGTCATTAAGATTCATACTTCCAAAAAAAAAAAA
>NW_006479767.1:0-398 GCF_000325575.1 Pteropus alecto | reverse complement strand
ATTGGTATCTTGAGCATTACTGAGCCAACAGGACAACAAAACAATAAGTTGTCTAAAGTTAAAGTCACAGTACATTAACAAACAAATGATTCTCAAGTTGTAAAATTATAAATGCAGTTTGGGATGGGAAATAAACAGGAGAAGAGTTAATCCAAACTACAGCACTTAAGTCTTCAGCTTCTGAAAAGGGCTTGTTGATTGTTCTTTCTTGTAACTGTGAGCTCCTGTGAATTTTCAGAATCAGAGCTGGTAATGTACTGCAAGTTCTTGAAGCTAAACATTATAGTCTAAGTTACATGTGGTTTCTGTATTAACTTGTTTTGATTTGAAAGGGTTGACTTTGCTGCAAAGCAGGTTCAGTTGCCCCACCAGTCAACCCCCTGGGAGTTGTAATTTCC
>NW_006479766.1:0-397 GCF_000325575.1 Pteropus alecto | reverse complement strand
GTATGGGGGGAAGGGCCCTCTGGGTTGGAGGTTGGGGGCTGCGGCTCTGCCTTGGTTTCGCAAATGCAGCCAGCAAAAATCAGCTGTTGTTCCTCTGTGCTCTTCTCCCACTTCTCTACTTTCTGCCCTGAAGACTGAGCTCTGCAGCCAGCCAGTCACAGGGAGCTGGTTACTATCCCAGGCAGGAATGTTCAAGGAACTCGTGCAGGAACTTGCCTCTCCTCCCCTCCCCTCCTCTTTCAGAGAGCTCTGGCAGCTTGGAGAGGCAGCTGCTTTATTACTCTCAGTCCACCTCCCGACACCCAGAGTTCTGACCTGTGGGAGCTCTTATGAACAGATCTCATACTCAGACATGCTAGTGAGGAATTTGAGTGTTTTTTGTTGAGTTTTAGATGTT
>NW_006479765.1:0-398 GCF_000325575.1 Pteropus alecto | reverse complement strand
GAGTTCCCATCCCTTCCCCACAGATGCTACATCTTACTGCAGGGAGGCATTTGATATGTCTTAATGGTTTGTGTGTTCCAGAACATAATGCAGTTCCTTAATGTATCCAGTAGGGGCTTATGCAATGTTTGTCATTAAATTAATCGATAAATGAATTAAAGAGTATGAATGGATTTTGTAATTGATAGAAAGGTAAGTACAGAGTGATCCTTAAGGGATAGGAAAAAAACAGTTGGAGCTAGAAGATGTGTTCAGGAAATTTAGGTTGACTTTCTAAAGGAATGGATTGACAAGAAATTTGAGATTAATGAGGAAGAGAAAAAAAATATATAATTAGGTAATCGAAGATACCTGTCTCATGATGCCCTGTCAGAGAGAAAAATCTCTGTCCTTTTTGA
>NW_006479764.1:0-397 GCF_000325575.1 Pteropus alecto | reverse complement strand
TAAATAAATAAATAAATAAATAAATAAAGGAGTTGTATTTAAGAAATAATTGCAAAAGACACAAGAAGCACTTGTGTTTTAATACCTCAGCAGCCATTTGAAAAAATAATACACATACATTGAAACATACCAAAATGTTTTATTTTACTCTTAAATAACCACAATCACTAGCCAACGGGCTGTGCGTCGGGCACTGGGCTTCTCAAAACTTGGAATCAGATTGGACATCGCCACCTTTGTTTCCTGTTCCGTATCGACTTCCCCTGTGGTACTTGCTTTTTATCATGGCAGCTGCCAAAAATTCAGCTTTGCAAAGATATTATGTCATCGAAAGGAACGCACTGCAATCCAATGTTGAAATTGTGAAGTGCCTCAAGCTAGAAGTTTGCCAGTTGTC
>NW_006479763.1:0-397 GCF_000325575.1 Pteropus alecto | reverse complement strand
ACCTCAGCCCAGATGTGAAGCAGCACAGCCGCTCCCTAACCGAACTGCTGAAATGCCTCTCGCTAGGAGCATGGGTGCAAGTGACTAGTGGGTTAGAGCACTCACGTCTGCTTTACTGTCTCCCCTACTGCGAGCCCCGACACGCAGGGACTTCTGTCCGCTTTGGTCACCACTGTACCTCACCCAGGGAAGGGGTCAGCAGACACACTGAATGAGGACACACAGGCAGTCGTGCCGGTGCGTCCTGCGGGACGGCCTCTCTGTCTGTCCCCGGCCCTCCGCGAAGCCATGTCCTCAGCGTGTCCCATCCCCACCCGGCCCTGGACTGGCCTAGAGATGGGAAGTTGGTCCGTTCCCATGTATGTTGCCATCTCGTGAAAAGTTAAGGGGAACAAAA
>NW_006479762.1:0-397 GCF_000325575.1 Pteropus alecto | reverse complement strand
GTACTTCATTTTTTTATTGTCAAATAATATTCCATCTGTAGAGACATACCACACTTTATTATCCATTCATTAGGTTGATGGACATTTGGATTGTTTGCACTTTGGGGCTGTTATGAGAAATGCCATTCTTAACATTTGTGTACAAATTTTTATATGAATATGTGTTTTCATTTCTCTTAGGTATATACCTAGCAGTGGAATTGCTAGGTCATGCCGTAATTTTATGTTTAATCTTTTGAGGAGTTGCTGGACTGATTTCCAAAGCAGCTGTATCATTTTCATTCCTACAAGCAGTGTAGGAGGAGTCCATTTTCTCCACATCCTTGCCAACCAATGTTTTTATTTGTCTTTTTGATTCTAGTCATCCTAGTGGTATGAAGTGGTACCTCACTGTGGT
>NW_006479761.1:0-397 GCF_000325575.1 Pteropus alecto | reverse complement strand
GCTTCTTGGTTGCTTCCAAGTTTTGTCAATTATGATTAAGCTGATATAAACATCTGTAGGCAGGCTTTTGGGTGGACATAAGTTTTTAACTCCTTTGGGTAAATATCGAGGAGTGAAATTGCTGAATCGTATGACAAACGTATGTTTAGTTTGTAAGGAACAGCCAAACTGTATTCCACAGTGGCTGCACCACGTAGCATTCCCACCAGTGACGAGTGAGAGTTTTGCCGCCCCACGTCCTCACCGGCATTTGGTGCTGTCAGGGTTCTGGATTTGGGTGATTCTAATTGGTGTGTAATGATGTCTTGTTCTCTTAATTTGAATTTCCCTGATGACATGAGACATGAGGTATCTTTTCATATATTTATTTAGCATCTGGATATTGTCTTCGGTGAAG
>NW_006479760.1:0-397 GCF_000325575.1 Pteropus alecto | reverse complement strand
AGTTTATGAGCCAGTTATAAGAAATATACTGTAAATTCAGTCTGTGCATATCTTATCATAGTTTCTACCAATTAAAAGATAAACAGAGTGAAATAACTATAAAATAGATACAAAGTGTACGAATAAAAGAAGTCATGATTAAGAGAAAGAAATTCTTGTAGAAAAGTATTTCAAAATTTGGCCCTCAAATCATGGGTTCTTGAGAATAGGGAAAGTCCATTCACCTCTGTATTCTCAGAACCTAAGAGACAATTTTTTAAACATTGCTTAGAAATATTAGTTAAAGGAATCCAAAATGAGATGCCAAAAATCTAGAATAATGAAGCTATGAGAAACAAGTTAGTTGGAATAACATGTGCTTAATATTGTAAGTCAAATACAGAACAAAATACAAATC
>NW_006479759.1:0-397 GCF_000325575.1 Pteropus alecto | reverse complement strand
GAGCATCTTTTCACATGCTTATTTTCCATCCGTATATCTTTTTTGGTGAGGGGTCAATTAACGTCTTTGGTCCATACTTTAATCAAATATTTGTTTTCATAATGGGTTTTAAGAGCTTTTTACATATTTTGAATAACAGTCTTTTATCACATGTCTTTTGCAAATACTTTCTCCAGTCTTTGGCTTGTTTTCTCATTCTATCGATACTGACTTTTACAGAGCTGAAATTTTTAATTTTAATGAAGTCCAGATAATCAATTATTTCTTTCATGAATTATGTCTCTGGCATTGTATCTAAGGAAACATCACCACACCCAAGGTCATCTAGGTTTTCTCCTATTAGTATCTTCTAGGAGTTTTACAGTTTTTCATTTTACATTTAGGTCTATGATTCATT
>NW_006479758.1:0-397 GCF_000325575.1 Pteropus alecto | reverse complement strand
CCTTGTCAGAAATGTCCTTGGGCTTGTTACATCCTTCTAGGGCAGGGTTTCCCAACCTCTGCACTCTTGACGCTTGACGTTGGGTAATTCTATGTTGTAGGGGGCTGTCAGGTACACTGTAGGATGTTTGGCAGAATCCCTGGCCTCTACCCACCAGATGCCAGTTGCACATCCCCCCTAACTGTGACAACTAAAAATGTTTGCAGATATTGCCACATGTCCACTAGGGGATAAAACGGCCCCTGGTTGGGAACCATGGAGGCAATGAGGTACTTAGGAGTATTCAGAACAGGGGGAAGAGAGTTGCCAGGGGAGCATGCTCAGCAGTGCCCAGGGCTGCAGGAGGGCTCTTAACTGTTCATTTGGCCTGGCATTCACTTTTGATCTTTGAGTAGAT
>NW_006479757.1:0-397 GCF_000325575.1 Pteropus alecto | reverse complement strand
CTCATAAACTCTTATTTTCAATATTTTAGCATTGATTCATTGGCCTTTAAGAAATTTCTTCTCAGTAGTAGTAGCCTAAGGTTCAAGAATAGCGTGAATCTCCCACCAGTACCGTTAAGGGTTAATCTCACAATGATTCAGCATTTCTACTACAATATAGTATAATGGCGTTTAGAGTTTCTACTGCTCCAAGGTTGCTTTGTCATTCAGACTCATTCTCTAAATTTCATCACGGTTGAAGTGTTACTGCTGCTTCCATTGCATAGAAGCTGGTTGCCTCCCCAGAGACGAACCTCAGGGCAGTTTCCTATTTACAAGTGTGTGTTAGCCTATTCCACCTACCTCAAGCAAGTCTTCTCATTCAGACATGACTTTTCGATTGAAGGGCTGTTAGGTG
>NW_006479756.1:0-397 GCF_000325575.1 Pteropus alecto | reverse complement strand
CTTCTTTATCCAATCATCTATCGAAGGACACTTCGCTTGTTTCTATGAAAGACCCCTTTGGAAAACATGACCATACTGCTCGCACCACACCTAGAATATAACCGAGAACGGCGTTAAAATGCAGAACTGGGATTTAAAACGTTTAGGTACCCCTTAGGACCCTCTCGCTGGCCACTAGCCAGTATCAGCTGATATGGAGGGAAGAGTGTTCTGGAATGCCCCAGAAAGGAGAAAGGAAGGGAGGAAAATCACTGGGCGTCACCCCTCCCCTCCATCGCTTTCCCCCAAACCGAGCAGGGCTTCCCATTCTGTGTGGCTTCTATTCCGCAAAGCGCTTTGCAGATATTTACATATTCGCGATGAGAATTTGGTGTCCTGTTATTCTCCCGGGCGGGCG
>NW_006479755.1:0-397 GCF_000325575.1 Pteropus alecto | reverse complement strand
GAGAGAGAGAGAGAGAGAGAGAGAGAGATATCTCCTAAAAATCTCTCTCTATCCATGTATATATATTCATTCTAAATTTCACTAGGGGGAGAAAGAGAGATTGATTTACTATAAGGAAGTGACTCATGTGACTATGAAAGCGGACAAGTCCCAAGATTTTCAGGGTACGTGGGCAAGGTGGAGACCCAGGAGAGCTGATGGCATATTTTGGTCCAAAGGTTGGCAGGCTTCAGACTCAGGAAAGCCAATGTTTCAGTTTTAGTTCACAGGCAGAGAAAAAACTGATGTCCCAGCTTAGTCAGCCTTTTTGTTCTGCTCAGGCCCTCAACAGATTAGATGAGGCCCACCCCCATTAGTGAGGACAATCTGCTTTACTCAGTCTACCAATTCAAATGTT
>NW_006479754.1:0-397 GCF_000325575.1 Pteropus alecto | reverse complement strand
CTATCTATCATCTATTTATCTATAAAAATCTTTGTTTGCTCTAGGACCTGTCATGCATGATGATAGTTACAAACTTAGGACATAGTCCTAATTGAACTAAGAAATCAATTGTTCAATTATACTGGAGTGACCCACATGTCAAACATAAGTGTATACTTTAGTTGTACACAGATTTTGGTCAAAGTTGTATACCTTTGGAAGAGTAGGAGTGTTAGATACCTAGGATCCAAAGAGGAATAAGGCACTCTCTATAACCAAGAAGTAGAGAATCTAAATGGGAAAGAATAGATAATAGACTTGTTATGAAGATTAAATTAGGAAGCTGGCTGAAAAGAGATTAGAACAGTGCTCAGAGTAAGTGATTAATAAATTTTAGAAGAATAAGGGGAATCAGAAG
>NW_006479753.1:0-397 GCF_000325575.1 Pteropus alecto | reverse complement strand
ACCTGCCAGCTGCCTATAAGGCTCAGCTGCTGAAAAAGTTTTGGGTGGCATGTGACTTGGGTGAGTTGGGATCTCAGGAAGTCACCAAGTTGTGTTCAGAAGGCCAATGAACATTCAGATTTGGCCACATGGGGGAAGTGTTCAACACAGGAAAATGGCAGCCACTCACCGGCCGCACAGGAAGAAGGTTCAATGCAGGGACAATGGAGGCTGTTCTTCTAGCCTTCACCTTTAAGCCACACATCTGAATCTTTCCCTTATGTCTATGGCACCTCACGAGCCACTGTCCCTCTACTGGAGCCCAAGGTGAGCGCCTGAGAGAAAGAGTCTGTGCATGGGCCCTTTAAGAGACCACCTGCATTTCTAGCAGCCTTCTGTCTCACCCTAACAGACGGAA
>NW_006479752.1:0-397 GCF_000325575.1 Pteropus alecto | reverse complement strand
GTATATGGATAAGATGTGCTATAAAGATGGAGGAGATGGAAGAAAGAGACTTCCCTCACCCCGCCCCTACTCTGAAGGAGCTGATAAGCCTGAAGGTGCCA
This sequence comes from Pteropus alecto, assembly GCF_000325575.1. NCBI lineage: Eukaryota > Metazoa > Chordata > Mammalia > Chiroptera > Pteropodidae > Pteropus > Pteropus alecto. Next base: position 296 of record NW_006479752.1, on the reverse strand, counting down.
GTGCTATTTATCACTCCATGCTAAGAATCAATCAATGCAGAGGGGAAAAGAATCAAAATATATATGAGAGAACAAGACCTACAACCTTACAGGAGCTCTTGGATCTAACGATGCCTGAAGTTAAAACCCTCAGCCCTTTAATTTATGTGACCCAATCAATTTCTATAGTGCATTAGGCAAGTTCCAAGTAAAGAAACCCCAACCCAAATTAAAGAATTCTGACAAATACAGTCAGTAATGATGAAAGCAGGCTGATAACACTCCTTCTATCTGCATAGCCTGTGCACCAGCACCTC
>NW_006479751.1:0-397 GCF_000325575.1 Pteropus alecto | reverse complement strand
TCTATCTATCCATCCATCTATCCATCCATCCATCTTCCTAATTTTATCTGCTGAAAGGGTCTAGGAGCAATTATATCTCAGAAGCAAGGACCACATAGTACCCAGATCTTGGTTTCTAAACACTGCTGAAAGAGGCTATGGCCCCTTAGAGAAATGGCTGATTCCAGAGTGAGAGCAAGGAAAGTACAACATGAGCCTGGAAAATCTTATTGAACTGGAAATTAAGGACGTTCTCACAGAATGATGGAACATATCAAAAGGACACAGACTCCAACTGGCAGGAACCCCCATTGGCCACATCTGGGGCAATCTGAGCATCACTATAATATTAATAGATTATGATCCACAAGTAAAATAGAAATACTTGAGTTCATACTGAAATAAACACATTCTTAAA
>NW_006479750.1:0-395 GCF_000325575.1 Pteropus alecto | reverse complement strand
CCCTGCCCAGCCAGAGCTGCCCTCTGGGCTTTTGCCAGCCCTGGGCCTGGCCGCTTTGAGATTGCAGAAGAACCAAGCGAAGACAGGGCCATGGAGAAAGAAAACCTCCAGAAGGGAAGGTGCTTGGATGACACGATGGCTCCTGGTCTTTTGTTTGTCAGCCCAGAGACTTGGAGTGAAAGCACGAATATTAGTGAACCAGACGATGAGGGCGGCGAGGGAACTGGAACCCAAACGGCCAGGTACCCGCAGTTTTTTCGGTCCCTGGCCAGGTGCTGATTTCCCAGGCTGGGGCTGGGCAGTGCCCCCCAGGCCCTCCAATGTTGGGATATTTGTCAGCCTGGCATCAAAGGTTAAAAGAGAGCACCTGGCCAGCTCTTGGCCTGTGCCTTTTT
>NW_006479749.1:0-397 GCF_000325575.1 Pteropus alecto | reverse complement strand
TATTTTGACTTTTAACAATCAGTAATCTTGTAAGGATATTTTAATGGATTTTTATAAGGCACATATTGACCATTTCTAGTACTCTGCTTTCATCTGGGATCATTTCTTTCTAGCCTAAAGAACTTCCTCTTCTATTTCTTGAGGGTTGTTTCTGATAGCTATAAATTGTCCCAGTTTTTTATCTAGAAATTTTTTTATTTCTTCATTTTAAAGGATATTTTTACTTGATATAAAATTCCAGAATATAGTATTGTTCATTTATAATATTGTTTATTTCTATAATTATTCTTTTCAAGAATTTTTAAACATTTGGATTTTCTTTTATTATTCTAATTAAAATATTTTTTATTCAGACCTCTATATTTATACCGTTTCAAAACTCACCTAGTGACTTTTG
>NW_006479748.1:0-397 GCF_000325575.1 Pteropus alecto | reverse complement strand
CACACAATCGGAAGCTAGAAGTGCTCCTTTGGGAGAGTGTTTTCACTGTTTATGTCTGCAACTCAGATGAAAATGGTATTTCTCGTTGCATTCTGTAGACATTCCAAGGCAAGGAGAACATTTTAAGATTAAGAAACATTGTCTGAGGAAAAGAGAAAATAATATCAATCCATGTAGGTGGAGAACACAGGAGCTCCTGGGAGTCAGAGCAGAGGCCCTGACCTCAGAGAAGGACTTCACTGCTCCTGATCCTCGCTTTGCTCTCCCTCACTCCTTCTTTCTCTCTCTTTCTCTTTAAAAAATATTTCTTTTTTTTCTTCCTTGAAATATTTTTTTCAACCTATCTTTTCAAACATCTTCTAGTGGGGCTCTGCCTTACTGGATATTTTTTCCCTCC
>NW_006479747.1:0-397 GCF_000325575.1 Pteropus alecto | reverse complement strand
TTATTTCCTTCTGCTGACTTTGGGCTTCATTTGTTATTGCCTTTTTAAAATTTTTTTTAAGTCTTTTTGTTTGTTTCTTGAGATAGACTTATGATGATATAATTATTATCTTATTACCACTTTTGCTTATTACTACTTTTATTACCACTTATTTTTACCATTTTTTTCTACATCTCAAATATTTTGATATGTTTTATTTTCATTTTCATATATTTTTATGTATCTTTTGATCTTTCCTTTTATTTCTTCTTTGACCCGGCCATTCTTTAGTAGCATATTATTTAATTTTCACATATTTGATTTTTCCTGCTTTTTTAATGCATCTGAGCTCCAAATTCAAAGCATTATGGTCAGAAAACATACTTGGTATGATTTCAATCTTCCTAAATTTGTTAGA
>NW_006479746.1:0-397 GCF_000325575.1 Pteropus alecto | reverse complement strand
GGCATTTCATGTAGCTTCATTTTAAGTGTCCGGCCCAGGGCTGAGAGATGTTCTGCCTGAAGATTTAATTCTGGAAGCCCAACTCGGATGCAGGATAACTCAGGCCACTGCTTATGGTGCCAGAACAGGTATCAAAGACAGAGCTAATTTCAATCACATTCATTCAAATATATGCACATATATGTATGTATTTTAATTAGTTCTTCGATACCATTATGACTATTAATTCTTTGTCAACATAAGCTGAGTACTTTAGAGACCAACATTTAAGATCTATTTGGATGCTCTGCCCAGGAAAGAAAATCTAAATAGTGTAAATAAACTACATGGGTAGGCAAGGAAAATAGGCAATTCTACAAGCAATATTAGCACTCTAGTCCAAAGAAAATCTAGGTTC
>NW_006479745.1:0-397 GCF_000325575.1 Pteropus alecto | reverse complement strand
ACACTGCACGTGCCCCACCGCGCCACTCGCCAGCCATGACGTGGACACAGAGGAAGTACTCAGTATGTGGCCGAGACCACTGAGTGCCACACACAGGACAGCAGTGGGGTGAGGCACCTTCTCACCTCCACTTTACAGCTGAGGAGACCGATTCCCACAGAGTGAAGGGACCTCCCAATGTAACAGAGAGGACAAATGGGGCCAGGCTCTGCCCCGTGGGCGTCACTCCAGTGCTCCCAAGCACTACACAGGCCACCCTGCTCTCCCAGGAGCCATCGCACGTGCTCGAGTGTCAGAAGTCACCGAGGCCCGGGTCCCTCCGCTCCCGCGCCACCACCTTCACTGGCCTTCTCTCTCAGACCCAGGGACTCGCCGCAGCTCCTCCACCGTGGACATC
>NW_006479744.1:0-397 GCF_000325575.1 Pteropus alecto | reverse complement strand
GCCAGTTGAGATGAGCCACTGGGTTCAGCTTGGTGATGGCCGTCCGGGGCAGATCGGGCTGGGGAAGTCGCATGGAGAGGGTCCCCGCTGGTTCGCGGGGGCCCGAGGGGTCTCCGGGGAGAGGGCGTGTCCAGCCCCTGGGGAAAGGGCGGAAGCGTTAGCCAGGGAAGGGGCGAGGGCAGCCAGCCCTGGGAAAGGTTTCTGGGCCTGGAAGCGGCTCAGGCCATGGCCCCGCCCCGTCGTCCACTTCCCCCGCCTCCAGGCCTCTTTAGGCCACACCCTCCGGCCGCCCATAGTTTGGCTCAGCTGTATGAAGTTTCTTCTCTGACGTGATCAGCATCCAGACCCTGAAGCGAACATGTTAACAATTTTGTGTCCTATGTAACAGTGAGAAAGG
>NW_006479743.1:0-397 GCF_000325575.1 Pteropus alecto | reverse complement strand
GGTTAGCAAATAATGGTTCTTTTCAAGTCTGCTAGTCTGAGCCTGCCTGGGCCTGAGTGCACACTTTCGGTCAGAATCCAGTCTGGTGGCCAACGCACCATGAGGCCTGCATGATTTTCTGCATTCAGCTCCTTCCTGATGATCTCTTTTTCTTTCTTTGATTAGTTTTGTTGGTTCTCAGGCTCAAAAGGGTCCCGGAAGGCCCAAGACATTCACCGTAGCATTCCTTCCTGTAGGCTGTCCGGCCTAATTGCAAATCAGTCTAGTATTGAGGAACTCTCACCATCTCTCAGGGCTATGCAATTTATATCTGGGCTTCCTGGTCTTAGTGAAGCAAATAATACCCGCATAGCTACTAATGTCATTGTTTTATCCAGTGAATATTTATTGAACACCT
>NW_006479742.1:0-397 GCF_000325575.1 Pteropus alecto | reverse complement strand
TTCTTTCAATCTCTTCTGCCTGAGACTCTTCATTCTTTGACTAGCAACTCCTATTCACCTTTCAGACTCAGCTCTAGTGCTGTCACTTCTTCCGGGAACTCTTTCCTGATTCTCTCCCCATCTCTGACTAGATTTAGTCTCTTTCATAAACTCTGAAACATCCCCAACTGTTTCTTAGGAATGCTTATCACAATTGCATTTACAAACTTGTTTAATTTTTCAAATGTCTATCTTCCTCACTGGGCTTTAAACTCCTGAGGGCAGGGTCTATATCTCTAGCATCAAGGACCATACAGGTACATAGTTAAGAACTTGGAAGATATTTTTTGAATGAATGAATTTATTAGAAGAGTATTTTCGAAAGAGGAAGAATGCAACATTAAACTAATTTAGGAAG
>NW_006479741.1:0-397 GCF_000325575.1 Pteropus alecto | reverse complement strand
TGAACTACCTGAAGTTAGCATCAGACCCCACACATTCGGGATCCATCCAGCAAGACTGCTCTCACTTCAGATACAAGTCTCAACTATTATATCCTCATGTTACCTGCACTTCTGTCTGACTTGGCTACAAAGTTAGGGGTCCCCCAACCCAAGTTCATTAGTTTGTTAGATCAAGTCACAGAACTCTGGAAAATGTTATGGTTATATTACAGTTTATTATAAAGGATACAAGTGAGTAGTAGCTAAATGAAGAGGTACATAGGGTGAGGTCTGGAAGGGTATTGAGCGCAAAAGCCTCTGTCACTGAATTAGAGTGTGTCGCCCTCCTAGCATATGAATGTTTTGACCAGTTTGGAAGCTCTCTGAATTCTGTTGACTTAGGTTTTTTTTTTTTTTT
>NW_006479740.1:0-397 GCF_000325575.1 Pteropus alecto | reverse complement strand
CTATTCCTCCACAGTACTAATGGAATGAATGAAAAAGACTGAAACTTAGTAAAATTAGTCAATAGTGTCAAACAAGAAGAAAATAATTGAATCTCCTGGGTTTGCAGGGAACTTCTTATCTGAGCCTCACCACAAACCAGTGAGAGAGACAATTAGGTGCCATCCCAAGAACGTTAATAAGATTATCTTTTGTTAGATGACCTCAGCGAAGTATAGGGCTTTCTCGGCTACTCAGTGGTGAACTCTGGGCTAAAACATAGCCCTCTTAAAGCCAAATGGTTTGTTATTCCTTAACACTATATTGCCTCTCTCTGTATTTCACTGAACAGATGTATAGCCTAAATCCTCTTCCTTGGAATAATCTTACTGTAAGAACTTCGGAAAGAATTAAAAAGAA
>NW_006479739.1:0-397 GCF_000325575.1 Pteropus alecto | reverse complement strand
TTTTTTTTCATGTATTCAAATCTGCCTTCTCCCTCCAAGGCTGCCTGTCACCTGCCCTGGTGTCCTGGGCACCATTGGGGCCTCAAGAGGCTTCAACCCAAGGTTCTGTCCTGGAGGAAACCTCAATATTAAGGAGACGAATCTGGATAGACGGATCCCCAACCTAGGATGGTCACGAATGGCCAAAGGTGGGCTGTGGCAGCCCAGAGAAGAAGCACGGTCTCTGCTGGGGCAGGCTAGAAGGCTTCCTGGAGGAGGAGTTGCTGGAGCTGGGTCTGGAACAATGAGCAGAAACATTTAGAAACAGAGAGTAGAATGATGCAGGGGGCATTGTTCGTATTCCAGGCCCCCAGTGCCCCCCATCCCCAGAGCAATGAGGGCTTGTGGCTGGTGGAGG
>NW_006479738.1:0-397 GCF_000325575.1 Pteropus alecto | reverse complement strand
CTAACACATATTAGATACTGCTATTTTTGATAAGGAAGGCATCTGAGTTTAACATAATTAGACTTCTAGTTTTCCAAAGGCAAAAGCTACCTTAAAGACTACAATGATTATCTATGAAAAAGAAAAAGAATATTTTGAAATGAGGTGGCATGTCATTTCTGGTAACCTTGGAGTTTAAATAGTCTACGTTTCTTTGCTCTAAAGTTTCTGAAAGAAATATTTGAAAGAAAAATATAGATGTATTTTTTCTAACATTTTTTCTTTAAAGAGTACCTGTATTTCACACTAGTAGAATTAACTCTTGAGTTATTTTCTCCTAAAGAAATTACTTTCTTCCTCAAATAATATTTTCTTTTCAGAATTTTCTAGTCCAAAATGCTACCATTTTAATCTTTCT
>NW_006479737.1:0-397 GCF_000325575.1 Pteropus alecto | reverse complement strand
AAAAAAAATACTTTCCATCCTTTTACTTTCAGTATATAATAAGCTCTGGGGAATAGCTAATCTGGAAACTTAAATAAGTTGAGGTCTCAGGCTCTACATGTAGTAATCCTCCAGTATGTTCAGCTTGTGGCCTTCATCCTACTCCAAACTTGAGAGAGATTGGATACAGTATATAAAGCCCACCCTCAGGAGCTGAGTGATCCAAAAACCTATGATCAAATCCAAGTGCAAGAAGGCTTGCTCTAGATTTTTTCCGTTAAGGAGAGAGATGCTTGCTTTCTCTCTTCTGAGTTTACATATGAGAATTTTCATGGAATGTACAATAAGAACTAGGACTCTGGACTTGATTAGAAAGTCATGGGCTGAGAGTGTCACGTTTAGCAGTGGTCCAGTAAGT
>NW_006479736.1:0-397 GCF_000325575.1 Pteropus alecto | reverse complement strand
ACTGCAGCCATCAAGGATAAAGAGACAACCAGAAAAGCAACCAGAAAAGAAAGAAGGCTTAACAATAAATGGTTGGCAGTCAACTTCCTCAGATTCCTCATCGTGCCAGTCAAGAGCAGAAGAGAGCAGGTGGCATCTGTGGAAAGAAACTTACCTGCAAGTTTTAATTTAGTCACATTGGCATTTCAAAAGGAAAAAAATAGGCATTTTCAGACAAATAGAAGCAGAGAGGGTGTTCATTGCCCACAGATTTCCACAGAAGGATGGGCTCCAGTGTGAAAAAATAGAACACAGAGAGAATATAAATCAGAGATGCAGGGACCTCAGTTATTGCTAAAATATATCTGGAAGTATAATTAGCTACAGATATTTTTAAATTCCATAACTTTGTGTTTAA
>NW_006479735.1:0-397 GCF_000325575.1 Pteropus alecto | reverse complement strand
CTGGCTCCAGGCTTCCACTGGAAGCCAAAGGGTGAACCTATGGAAGGACAGCTGGCCAGCTTTCAACTCTGAGGATAGTAAGTGACGTACTGTTGCCAAGGGACTGGTCCTTTAATTTACACAGGCCAACACAGTGGATCATGCTATGAAGGGCTCATTCAGTCTGAATGAATAGTTCTCTGATCTTTATATATCAAGTGATCTCTCTAGTGTCCTAGGCCTTGCTACTTAAAGTGTGTTGTCCACGGACCAGCAACATAGATACCACCTAGAACCTTGTAAAAAATGCAGAATCTCTGGTCTTACCCCTTCTGAATCAGAATCTGTATTTTAAGAAACTCTGGAGATTCATGCACATGTTAAAGTTTGAGAGGCACAGGACTCAAGAAGACTTTTA
>NW_006479734.1:0-397 GCF_000325575.1 Pteropus alecto | reverse complement strand
GCAGTAGCCCCCGGTCCAGTCCTGAGACACGCCTGGCACACAGAGGGGACATTCCGCACAACGCCTGACCCATGGTCACCAAAGTGTCATGGCCCAGAGGAGCCTGAGCTGGCGCGACCACTAGACAGGGCGGGTCCTGGATGGCCAGCCGGTCAGGAAGAGGACGTCGGGGAAACCGAGGCCACGGCGTCGTGTTCAGCTTCGGTGACAGGGCGTTGGCATCGGCGACAGGGTGGCAGGGACACTGGGCGGGGCCTGGCGAGCTGTGCGTTCGTCCCCATCTCCGCGGGGGACTCGGTCCAAGGCCCCCGTGACGCCCAGTGATGCGCGTATTCTGCCCTGAGCCTGCAAACCCGAGACAGGGGAGTGGACGGGCCGGGCCCAGCGGGAGACGGTG
>NW_006479733.1:0-397 GCF_000325575.1 Pteropus alecto | reverse complement strand
TTGAAGGTCACTAAATTTGACACTGTGATTGAAACGCAGGGCCTTCTATAAATCTCAGGAGAACGGTGATTCCCTATGATGGCAGATCATCTAAAGGTGGGGTATGGTAGCCTGTGCGCACACGTTAAACCATCATAAAGTGGTTCCTTGCATCTGTCTCAGTTCTAATATACAGCAAGACTCTGAAATATAAATCCTCTCCAGAATGAGACAACCAAGAAACAGCCCACAAGGGCCGGTGGTTTCATCCACAGTACTGACACCCCTATACGGCATCGGCCTGTGACAAATTACACTGATTTTCGGCCTCGGCTTGACTTGAACTAGTGTCTTCTACCTCTGGCTTCCTTTTTGCAGGGGCGGGGGGAAGAAAAGACATGTCTCACGTATCCTTTGG
>NW_006479732.1:0-397 GCF_000325575.1 Pteropus alecto | reverse complement strand
GCACCACACAGCGTCACCGGGGTTTCATGAAGATAACATCGTGTCATCTGCTCCACGGCTGCTGCGAAACACAGACTCTCAGCCTGTCACCAGTGTGTGCGACACTGCGTCTGCAGAGGGACGAGGGAGGAGGCGGCAACCAGCAGGGTTGGGGACCCAGACAGGCCCCTGGTCCGTGTGGGCCTGGGAGGCAGGAAGTGTTCCCTAATTGCCGCTCCTCCTCTCTCCCCGGCAAATCCACACCCTGACTTTAAGGGCGTTGAAAGCTCGTCTTTGCCCTGGACGACGTGACGTCGGGAACAAATGGCACCTTTCAGTGGTGTCAGTTCTCGTCTTTGCACCCCCATTCCTGGGATTCCGACAGAGACTTTCGGTAGTGACAGCGACAGACAGGCGG
>NW_006479731.1:0-397 GCF_000325575.1 Pteropus alecto | reverse complement strand
TAAGAAATCTAACCAAGGAGAGCTCGTGCTCTGGTGCTGTTAAGCCCCATGTGATCTTCCGGCTAATAAATTCTCCTTCCTCTAACAAAGCGGTCTGAGAGTCCGATTTCCTCTGTCGGGTGTTGCTTTCTGAAACAGTTTAATGAACCGTTCACAGGCCAAACTCTTTGATCCCCCTCCTATTGTTAGTTTGGAAGGACAAAAGTTCCCCATGGGTCCTCGCTGCCGCTGTAGTTCACTGACAGCAGGGCTGTGGGGCTGCGGTTCCTGCCTTCTTTCCCTGTGGGCCACAAGCTGGGAAGTGCTCGTGCTGCTGGTGTGGAAGGTGGAAAAATATCGTTCTCTTACTGTGACTTGAACCTGGCACCCTGGGCAAAAGCATTGAACCTTAACCCCT
>NW_006479730.1:0-397 GCF_000325575.1 Pteropus alecto | reverse complement strand
TGGAGGCTGCACTCAACCCCTAAACCTTAACCAGCTCCCTGGCCCAGCCGGGCAGACTTGTGTTGCAAACAAAAAGCTTCACTACCTAACGGAGGGCAGCTGTGGAAGGCTTTGGGGCGCAGGCAAGACACCAGCCTCACACTTCCACAGTGAGCCTTCGGGGGGCGGTGTGGAGAAGACAAATGGGCCAAGGTCCGGGGGTAGAAGCGAGTTCCTAGTGTCGCAGGCGTTAACCAATGTCGCCTCAACCAATTTAATAACAATAAACAAGTAACAAAAAGTAAAACATAGAAAAGGTTCTAAAGAGGAGTGTATACTTGGATACATACTAATGTCATATGATCAAAAGTCTCTTTTAGTGAGAAAATTGGATGAGTAAAAAAATATTTTATATTTA
>NW_006479729.1:0-397 GCF_000325575.1 Pteropus alecto | reverse complement strand
GGAATCTCTCATGGGCGGCCGTGTAGACGGGCAGCCGCTGTTACTGTGACCCAGCGCTGATCGTCCAGGAGTTTAGTGTCATTCCCCCATTTAAAATATTTTTTTCAATTGCAGTAAAATACACATAACATAAAACTTACCGTCTTAATCGTTCTTAAATATAAAGTTCGATAATGTTAAGCAGATTCACATCGTTGGGCAGCCATCACCACGCCCATCTCCAGACGTTCACTCCTGCGTGCCTGACACTGTCCCCGCAGAACACGACCCCCAACCTCCTCCCAGCCCTGGCCCCGCCCTCCCACTTCCTGCCTTCGACTTTTACCCTCGGGACTTGGTGCTGGTGGACTCACCCAGCTGTGCCTGTGCTGGCTTATCTCACGCACCTGCGGATGGA
>NW_006479728.1:0-397 GCF_000325575.1 Pteropus alecto | reverse complement strand
CTGGTCTGTGTATGGTGCCTTCCTCCAAGCTCATACAGTGCTATCTCCATTCTAGGTATGCACCACATTGATTTTGGCTATCTGTTTACATCTTCCTTCCCCACTGGGCTATGAACTCTTTGAAAACAGGGACACGGCATAATTTATTTTGTATTTATTCTTTATTTTTCTCACCTGGTATATAGTAGTCATTCAGTAAAGCTGAGTGAATAAAAAAGAATTGCTGGTTGTTAGTTGACATTTCCTTCTATTTTCTAGAGCCCATCTAACTAGAGTTTCATATGAAGAGGGAAAAAATCTCCCCTGTCGCAGTCTCTCTTTCATAGGGTAATTTCTGGTGCTCTAGAATAGGGACAGCAAACTATAACCTGAGAGCCAAATTCTGCTCACCACCTGT
>NW_006479727.1:0-397 GCF_000325575.1 Pteropus alecto | reverse complement strand
TTAAAACAGATGTGGAATTTGTATGTGTTGAAAAGAAACAAAAAGAACATTCTAAATAGACAAAATTCATGGAAATAGGAGTGAACCCCATCACATCCTGGAACAGAGAACACAGCAATTTAATAAGAAAGAAGCGAATATTGTGAGAAGACTGCTGAACAGGTATATAAAATTGTCAGGAAAAGAACAACCCGAAAGCCAAGCGCAGAGCTCGGAATGACAGACGTTCATGAAAATGTGTCAGAACAGGAAAGATATCAAACAGTTGCCTCGATCTTTCTCAATTCACGGTTCTTAAAAATCCAACATGCTTTCTATTTTTATGTTTAACTCATTCCGTTTGGGGATGTCGACTGGAAAAGAGGGGGCAAAGATCAAGCCTTCCCGTAACATAATA
>NW_006479726.1:0-397 GCF_000325575.1 Pteropus alecto | reverse complement strand
ACGCCTTCACTGGCAGCCTGGCCTCCAGCCCTGCTGTCCCGTCAGTCAGTCCCCGACACAGCCGCACGCGTGGCTGTGTCCAGTCCCCGCCTGTCACAGCGCTCACTGCCACCCCCCTGCCCCGCCACAGCGGTCCTCCATCTCAGATGAACAGCAGAACCACCTCACGAGGACATCGGGGCGGGCTGGCCCCGGGCCATCGGCGGGAGCCGGGACCCTAACTTTCATGCTCTGGTGACTCCAGGTACAGCCAGGGTCGGGACCCAGAAACTCACAAGACAAAACTCCGGGGCCTCGAGGACGGCCCTGGCCTCGGCGTCTCTCCCTCCATGCCCTGCCGCAGCCTCCGCTCCGGCGCCTTCCCCCTCCTGCCTCTCAACTCACGCCGTCCCCTCTG
>NW_006479725.1:0-397 GCF_000325575.1 Pteropus alecto | reverse complement strand
TCCTAAGAAATTTCTAGAAAGCTGCAGGGTAGAAGACAAATGTGCATGTCTGGAGCTACCTATGTGGGAGTGCCCAAAGGCAGAACCAGACTTCACAGTGCCCACCCAGCAGGATGAGCCTAGTGCTTCTGACTCCCAGCCTGGTTCCTGGTCTGGGCCACTCAGGGTTGCTCAACGATTCAGTGGTGCAGACTAGGTCCTTCAGGGTGAGAATCATAAAAAGAGGGGCTGGGGAAGAGTCACAAGGTGGAGCTTATGAATAAGAAAGAGAAAATGTGAAAAAGAGATGAAATAGGAAGTCAAATACAAGCACTCTCTTGCTCGCTCTGTCTGAATCTTCATCATGCAAAGAATAGTTTTCAAGTGGACAAGGTCAGCAATGATGTGGGGAAAAAAA
>NW_006479724.1:0-397 GCF_000325575.1 Pteropus alecto | reverse complement strand
GGAAGGAGCGCAGATGTCGTACGAAGAAGCTGTGCTTGTCTAAGGTCAGCGTTTATCAGTGTCCGACACGTTCAGCTCCCTGGGCCAACCAGCTGCTGCTGGTGCTGTTTTCCGAGACAGAAAACACAGGAGGAGAAATGAGTTTGTGGACTAAAGTCAACTGAGTTTTTAGATGTTTTTAAGTTGAGATGTTCTGGAAACAAAACCTTCAGAATACCGAAAAATATCATCGGTACCACCAAAGCATACTGGATTGAGATCGGGAGAAAGAGCTCAGATGGAGAGAGAGATACTTTGGCAAGTCATCGTTGTATGGATGATAATTGAAGTCACATTGTAGGATGACATCTCAAAGAACGAGCTTGCGGAGGGAAAAAATGAAATAGTATATGAGATC
>NW_006479723.1:0-397 GCF_000325575.1 Pteropus alecto | reverse complement strand
TGGCATAGCCTACTACACACTTAGGCTATGTGGGATAGCCTATTTCTCCTAGGCCACAAGCATATATAACATGTTATTGTACAAAGCAATGCAAGATAAAGTCGAGCACAAGAGAAATGATATAATCAAGAGACAAGGTAAACACAAGATGTATGAGGCTGTTCCCAGTCTAACATGGCATACTGTGTTACAGCAAATTTTTTTATACATAGAAAGAGTACATTCTAAAATAATGATGATAATAAGTATAGTTTAGTAAATACATAAACCAGTAACAGTAGTTTATTATCATTATCAAGTATTACATACTACGCATAACTGTATGTGCTATTCTTTTGTATGACTAGCAGCACAGTAGGTTTGTTTACACTAACATCACCACAAACACTTGAGTAAT
>NW_006479722.1:0-397 GCF_000325575.1 Pteropus alecto | reverse complement strand
AGAAGATCTCTGAGGGCTGTCCAGAGACATCTGGAGGGCCACATCCTGGGTAGCCCCAGGCACCGGAGCTAGGACCACTGGGAGAGGTAAATGGGGGTAATGAGGGAGATTTTAACTCAGTCTAAGGCAAATTCCCTGTAGCAAGGATTGTTGCCCTAAAATAGAAAATCTCGCTTTAGGATGGAGTGAGCTCTCTGTCACTGGTAGGCAGGGTACCCCCACCCCAATCAGGATGAAATTTCTGCAACAGTGAAAGGTCAAACTAAATAATCCCAAATGCCCTTTCTCTCTCTGAGATCCTGTGGTTTCATAAAATTCAGCATGTGGATCCCAATCTCTCTCTTTCTCTCCCTCCCTCCCCCCACTAGTCTCACACTCGCATCTGTATCCTTTTTTT
>NW_006479721.1:0-396 GCF_000325575.1 Pteropus alecto | reverse complement strand
AAGCATGCAGCTACTTTAGCATCCACAAATCTCTCTCTGACCTGGGATTTGTGCTGTTCCTGTAGCATCAAGTTGCAGCCTGGGCACTTGTGCCATCATCTAATTTGATTTTAGTGTTTTAGAACCAAATAAATCTGCTAACGTTTATTGTGCTCTAAGCGATCCAACCGCAGGCCAGGCAACCTAGGAGCACACTGCTTCGGTCCATGAGGGCATGTTGGGAAACTGTTCTTTACACTTCGATTTCTTTTTCTAATGTGTTTTCGTTTTCATGCATGTGTCTTTATTGTGGCCGTGAACTCTGTCTCCACCATGGAACATCGGCAACGTGGCAAACTACCTCCGTGCTGATGAAGCCCCTCACTGACCACTCAGGGCACCTCGCGGAAGAGGAGG
>NW_006479720.1:0-397 GCF_000325575.1 Pteropus alecto | reverse complement strand
ACCGCCTTCTTTCGTGTGGCTGATTATGTCCACGTCTCACCGTGCCTTCACCCCTTCGCGTGCCCACGGACGAGGACACGGGTGGCATCCGTATGTCGGCTGCCATGACTGGTGCCGCTGTGAGCAGGGGGCGCAGTGGTCTCTTGGAGGTAGAGATTTCATCTGCTTTTTCCTTTGGGTGCTCGGCCCACGAGGGGCTGCTGGATCGTAGGCGGTTCTATGTTGAACGTATCGAGAAACCGCCATGGGGTTGTCTGTGAGGGGCCACCCCGGCTTAGCCCCCGCCAGCAGGCACGGGCCCTTTGTCATGTCCTCACCTACGCCTGTTACCTGTTGTCCTGGGGGAGGCTGTTCCGGCAGGAACGAGCTGGTATCGTGTGGTTTGGATTTGCATTTC
>NW_006479719.1:0-396 GCF_000325575.1 Pteropus alecto | reverse complement strand
TATTAATATGCAAATATACAAGCGAGAAAATATATGACATTTAACTTTTTAAAAGGCAATAAGGACACAAATTATAAATTGTTTATAAATATAAACAAATTTATAGTATAAAATATTTCCCTTACATTTAATAATGTATACGTAAGTTTCTACATAAAATTGAATGTAAAATATATCTACATGTTTTACTTGTTTGTCATGTTTGTCACCTCAATGAGAATATCCCTCCATGAAGCAGGGATATGTTTAATTAAATGCACTACTCTGAAATCATAGCACTGAGGAATCTCCATGCTTGGCTCCTTCTTTCTTTCCCCTAGGCTCCCTCACTTCCAAAACGCTGTGCCTAGAGCCTTCCTTTGATTTCTCAGTCAGATAGTACTACAGGAGAAGTAC
>NW_006479718.1:0-396 GCF_000325575.1 Pteropus alecto | reverse complement strand
GAACTAAAAGCACCAGTACCTAAACCTGTGAGCTAGAATTATCACTGTAATTTTACATACAGCAGCAGCAATAAATAAATAAATTCAAAAATCAAAAAGTTAATGCTCATAAGTAAGGAAATGTCTACACAATGATCCATATTCTCCAAATTGAAAATTACACAGCTGTTATAGAGAATAAAACAGAATTATACCAGATAACAGAAGGATTTCCACAGGTATTGCTGAATAAGAAACTCAAGTTGGGGAAAGCTTCATAAAATTGTATTATGTTTACAAACAATACCGATTGTATATCTATTTATAATAGGTGTGGATATAAATCTATGTATCATCTATTTATCTATAGCATAAGATTAATATATAGAAAATGTGAAAGAACAAACTTTTTTTTTT
>NW_006479717.1:0-396 GCF_000325575.1 Pteropus alecto | reverse complement strand
GGAAGGGGACCCAGAGGTCTGTGACATACAGAGAGTGAGAAAACCATGTGTGATGCTTTGAAAAACAGTCATTAACGCGACGTCGCACTGGCCTCGTCAAGCTGAAAGCAGAGTCGAGGACCACGCCAACGCACGCACGGCGGCGGAGGACGAGGAAGAGTCTGAACACACGCCCCAGTGGAAAAGTAGTATCAACACACACAGTTTTTAACTATTAAAAACATTTGGGAAAACATGCCTATTTAATGCATTCCTATTTTGAAAAATTTGAAATTTAGTTCACCTAAAGGCTAGGGCTATTTCAGCTCTCCATGAAATTGTGCATCTAAAATTACTGACACTTCCCAGCGAAAGTAGAGAAAAAGATGGTGATGATGGTGATGATGGTGATGATGG
>NW_006479716.1:0-396 GCF_000325575.1 Pteropus alecto | reverse complement strand
ACAGTTCTGTGGCATTAAGTACATTCACACTGTTGCGCAACCATCACAACCATCCATCTCCAGAACTCATTCATCTTCCCAAACTGAAACTCTGTACCCATTAAGTGACTCCCCATTCCCTCCCCCAGCCTACTTTCTGTCCCTACAAATTTGACTACTTTAGGGACCTCATATTAGTGGAATCAAAAGTATTTATCCTTTTGTGTCTGACTTATGTCACTTACATATGTCTTTAGGATACTTCCATGTTGTACCATGTGTCAGAATTTTCTTCCTTATTAAGACTGAATAATAATTCCATTGTATGCATATACAATTGTTTATTCATTCATCTATCAATGGACATTTGGGTTGCTTACACCTTTTGGCAATTGGGAATAATGCTGTTAGGAACAC
>NW_006479715.1:0-397 GCF_000325575.1 Pteropus alecto | reverse complement strand
CCACTTTTTCCAGAGATGTGTTAACACCATTCATCATTGGGTTCTCAGAGGAATCACACACATCCACACACTCACACTCACATACACACACACACTCACAAACACACACACTCACACACAGTAACAATGATCTGGAACAAAACCACACTAGTTAAACAGCACATCTTCTAATAACTGCTGTACTTACCTAAACTTCTCAAGCAAGTTTAGCCACATTTGGAATGGCTAAATTTGTCAAAACAATATTATACAGAAAATGTATCACGTTGGGAAGTAACAGAGAAGACCTGAAAGAAAAGTAGATGGAAGAATCTGAAGAACAGGCAAGGGTGGGACACAGCGTTGGGCGGATCTTTCCTTTTTAAAATCAGTTTTATTGCAGAGGCCACAGTGAGAA
>NW_006479714.1:0-396 GCF_000325575.1 Pteropus alecto | reverse complement strand
CCTCCCCGAGACCGTCCCCTCCAAGCGCCAGCCGCCAGCGCCCCTGCCGCCCTCACGGCTCCCCGCTCCGCACCACCGGCCCCCACCCTCCCCTGGCCTCCAGCTCTGGCCCCGACGGCCCCTCGCAGAGCCCCCGTCCTCTGTCCCCGTGGGGAGACCCTCCCTGTGCTCCCCACTCGTTGAGGTTCTGATGTCTGGGCAGCCACGGAGTGGCCCGGCCTTTCCGGTCTGTGCCCCTTGTAAAGAAACTGCAGTGTCCCACATCTGGCCTGGACCGCGGGTGCCACACAGCCCCGTGGCGATCACCCCGCTGCCTCCGTCCCCCGCGTCCTGCCCTCTCCTGCCTTGACCCCGACAGGTAACCTTCTCAGCTCCCTCCCTGACTGGTTTCTGCTA
>NW_006479713.1:0-396 GCF_000325575.1 Pteropus alecto | reverse complement strand
GAGATTTTGTTGAGGTCCCCTATGAACCCTTGGTTCCCAAAGATATACAGGTCTTAATGCCTGGAATCTGAAAACGTGACTTTATATAGCAAAAAGTACTTTGGATATAGATTAATTTAAGGATCTTGAGATGAATTATTGTGGATTATCTGGGGAAGCCCTAAATATAATCATAAGAATCCTTATTGTTGCAGTCACAAGGCCCATGTACTTGGCTCATCAAATACTTAATATTCAATAGATCAGATTTTGGGACAAGGAAAGGTTTTATTTATCAAAATAGTGCCATAACAAGAAGGCGGGAGATTTCTAGTTTTCTCAAATCCACCTTAAGAGCACCCCAAGTTTCTGCATTCTATATATCCAGGGGAGGAAGAAGGGGAGAGGCAAGAGGTG
>NW_006479712.1:0-396 GCF_000325575.1 Pteropus alecto | reverse complement strand
CCGTTAGCCTAGAATTATATATCCATCAAAAATATTCTTCAAAAAAGAAGATTATTGGGATACCAATTTTGACTACTCACAGACTTCACTTGCTGGGTCTCAGAGTAAAATGAGATATGTGAGATATATCAGCAGAGTTCTCTTTGTGCACATACGTGAGAAATTCCGTAAGGTATCCATCTATGAGTGAAATTGCTGGATTGAAAGGAATTTCTTTCAAAGAAGTGACCATTACAGTTTACCTCATTCCTTCATTTGAGGATCACAATTTCAAGCCTGTAGTATATCACGGAGGTAGTTTGGACCAAGGCTTAAAGGAATTTATAGCATTTCTAAAATAACATGTCCCTTTAAGGACCTGCCTGCCACCACCATTCAGAAATTAAAACTATCATT
>NW_006479711.1:0-396 GCF_000325575.1 Pteropus alecto | reverse complement strand
GGGGCGGGAACCCTGTCGTCTCCGCTGGCTTCACATGTAGGGGGTGGGACGGAAAGAGCCTGTGTCACTTACCCTGCCTAGTAGGTGCGGAGGGAGCTGAGACCTCCCCAGCAGCCCGCTCTGCCAGGCGCATCGTGTCACCACCCTGTCAGGTGCACCGTGTCACACTGCTAAGCAGGAAAGTGCCACATCAGTCCAGAATCACCCCCCGCCGCCCCGTGACTGTCCAGCATGGTTAGTGAGAACGTGAGTTTGGCTCCTTTTCTATCTCAGAGTTTAGTTCTGGGATCCCCAAACCCTAATGTTCTTTCCCCCAAAACCCACATTTGCTCAAATCTTAACAAAGATATATTTTAAAAAGATGGTAGTGGATCTGGTAGCTCATTCCGTGGCTGC
>NW_006479710.1:0-396 GCF_000325575.1 Pteropus alecto | reverse complement strand
CGAACTAACCAACGAGAAAAAGATCCACGTAAAATGCAAACGGTGCCAAGCTCCAGGGTAAAGAGAGACCCGAGAACAGAAACGGAGTAACCTTCAAAGCCGCTCCGTTTCCGAAGCGCTGCACCGGCGTCCCGAGTTTATCGTCCCATATAAACCACGCACGCGTGACGTGTTCCTTCACATGCACGCAACGTCCGTCTCGCTGCAGACCACACGTGACAGATCGCCTCGCTAGACGCCATCGAGTTGGGGACTAACACGATGGCAAACTGTTTTATCTTACGTGTCGACTCTCCCTGCTGGGTGTGGCTTTCTGAAAATCCTTGGTTAGAGGGAGCTGAGACCCAAACCGAGCTCACCCGGGACGCCAGGACGGTGCCCACGGCTGTCACCGGG
>NW_006479709.1:0-396 GCF_000325575.1 Pteropus alecto | reverse complement strand
GAGCATTTTCTTCAGTGGCACCAACGAAGGGAACAAAATCAGTAGAATATGCACCTCTGAGCTGGTTTTTTTTTTTTTTTCCAGTACCGGAAGTGGATTTGCTCTTAAGTACCACCATTTGCTCTCATCCGGTTCTCTCTCCTCCCATGAGAACAAGTAAATCCGACAAGTATTTGTCAGGCTGCGGGCTGTACGTGGCCTTGAGCTGTGCAAAGGCACGGAGGTCAGGGACGCGGACGAAGATGGAGCGAGGTCCCAGCCCTCCAGGTTTTTGGAGGAAAGTAAGGTTCTCACACGAGGAGAGTTAAACAGGCAGAAAGGACAGAAGGCAGTACCTGCACTGAGCTCCAAAGGAAAGACACAGACAGAAACTACTGTCCAAGTTCAACGAGGACA
>NW_006479708.1:0-396 GCF_000325575.1 Pteropus alecto | reverse complement strand
TTATTTGTCTGTTTGTTTCTGCTTATTTATCTCTTTATAGATCTTGAGACCAAAGGATCCACATCAGAACCTGAGGAAGACGATAGGATATCAATCAGAGACCCTGCCTCTAAGCAGAAGTTGTAACTGAAAGGGGTTCCTACATTGCTTTTCTTGGAAAAAAATGTACCTGTTTCCTGCATGGAGAGAAGAGAGGAAATGAGTTCAGTGCTGAATACCGAGCACAAACGACTGTTCATCCATATCCAGTTCCCTCTCTTTCCAGAAATGAGTGGAATTTATATCCTCCTGAAGATTCACATGGCCATGGGACTTGTTTGGGCTAAAGAAATGTGAGCAGAAACGGCAAGTGTCATTTCATCAAAGAGGCATATAATTGCCTAGCTTAAATTTCAG
>NW_006479707.1:0-396 GCF_000325575.1 Pteropus alecto | reverse complement strand
TTTAAGGCCAGAATTAGCTTAAATGAAATAGCATCATATTCCATGACGAGCCCCACCTAATGGACAGACTAGGAAAGTCACACAAGTTATATACATAGTAGAAAAGGAAATAAAGGAAACAATTTGCCAGTCTATGTAACATGAGCTTCTTGACTGTGAGTTACCTAATATGGTATGAGTTACTTTAAGACTGCCCAAATTCATTACATGCAGGGGTTTTCTCTCTGGTATGCTTTCTGTTGTAATGTACTCTAAGAGCTGCCTTACGGACAAAAGTTTTCCCGCATCCGTTACATTTATAGGGTTTCTCCCCAGTGTGAATTCTTTGATGAACTCTAAGAGTTGAATTTTGAGTAAAAGCTTTCCCACATTCATTACACTCATAGGGTTTCTCCC
>NW_006479706.1:0-396 GCF_000325575.1 Pteropus alecto | reverse complement strand
TTGTTGTTGTTGTTAGAATGAAGTACAAATTCCTTGGACCTCCACGATCTTCCTCCTGCCTTCAACACTTTCATACTTCTCCAGCTCATGACCCACTTCCCTTTCTGTCCCTCCAAACTCTATCCTTCATCGTATGGAACTGCTATGTTTCCCCAGTTGTCCACACTTTCTCTTACTTCTGTGGCTCTGTGAAGACTACTGCTTCTGCTCCCAACTGTTATTTCTTACTTAAGTTTATCAACCTAAATAAAGAGGTGAACTGTGGCAAGCTCGAATTACCAGAAGTTGAATTCATTTGGGAATAGCAGATGAATTGCAATTTCTGGAAACGCTGTAGCAGGCTACACGTGAGGGTTCGGTATGGCCTGTATTCAAGGGCAAGCTGTGGAAAGGGGG
>NW_006479705.1:0-396 GCF_000325575.1 Pteropus alecto | reverse complement strand
TTTTCATAATACTTAGGCCAGAACAAGATATAGAGTAAGGCCTGAGTAATATTTCATCAAAAACTTCAACCAAATAAAATGCAGTCAGAAGCTCAGGAGATTTTTCCAAGTCCTTCTGTTTAGATAGGACTAACATTCAAGTTCTAGCTCCACAGTTTCACAGCACAGAAAATGGGCTTCCTGTTCCTACAACCCTGAACCAGGGTAAATCTGAACTCTGGAGGAAAGATTGCAATGAGCAGTTATCAACAACCACAAACCAAATGGTCAGGACAACTGAGAACTTGTATCCCTGAAGGAAAAATTTCTGGGTCCGAAGGAAACAATCCAGATCAGTCAAAGTATGAGCCAAGGGTGAGGGAATCTAAGGAATGATAGAGGGAAGAGATAAAAAAA
>NW_006479704.1:0-396 GCF_000325575.1 Pteropus alecto | reverse complement strand
AGAATAGATTGGTGGCTGCCATAGGCAGTAGGTTATGGGTGGATGAAATGTGTAAAGGTAGTCAAAAAGTAAAAATTTCAAGTTATAAAGTAAGTCATGGGAGATGTGATGTATAGCATGGTGACTATAGTTAATAATATTATATCGTATATTTGAAAGTTATTAAGAGAGTGGATCTTAAAAGTTCGTATCACAGAAAAAAAATTTATGACTATATGTAATGATGGATGTCAACTAGTCTTGTGGTAACTGTTTCACAGTATATTCACGTATCAAATCATGTTGTACACTTGAAACTAATGTAATGTTATATGTCAATTATTTCTCCAAACAATAAGTCGCCCTATCGTTGCCTCATAGACATGGAAGTGACCAAGCAAATGGATATGTCCATTT
>NW_006479703.1:0-396 GCF_000325575.1 Pteropus alecto | reverse complement strand
GATGAAATTCCTCAGGCTTTGGCCATGCGTAGACCAGCCTGCTTCCAGTTTGTAGCTGGAACAGGGCATGTGCCCTTACAGGAGCCAGTGAAATCCATCCGTGCTGTCTATAAAGGGTGTTTCCACAGGAGTCAGTGGTTGATGAACATCTGGACAGTCCAGACGGCTGATCTTTATATTTAACTACACTGACAAACCAGGCAAAACAGAGATTCTAAATGAATTAGTAGGATTTTAGTTGATTTTACAAATGTACCTGAACTGATACAGCAGTACATAATTCGATGACAATTACCTTATAGAATCTGTGTCATATTGGGCTAAATCCTTTATAAAATTCGACAATCTTATTCTAATGACACCTATTATGATAGATCACTGAACACTTCGGCTAAA
>NW_006479702.1:0-396 GCF_000325575.1 Pteropus alecto | reverse complement strand
TAATCCTGGCAAAGGGTTTTCCAGTGAGATTTGGCTGGCGGTCTGAAATAACTGATCGCGTTATTCAGTGATATCCCAAACCGGATCTTCTTTCTGTGTGTAGACGCTAAAAGGTGGTGTGAGTGGGGGGTGTCAGGAGCCCCGGACCACGGTCGTCCGTTGTGGATGCCGCGGACACGCACGGAAAGAAAGGGAAGGGCCATGCTTCTGCACATGCCCCGTTTCTGGCCTGCGGCCCTTGTCGCCATGGCGACGGAACGCACAGTTATCTCCTGAAGTGCAGGTCCGAACGCGACGGCCGGAGAGAACCTGACATCGGACACCGCACTCCCACGATCCCGCCCAGCTGCCCCGTGGGGATCGGGCCCCCAAAGCGGCTTTGCGCAGACGTCACAG
>NW_006479701.1:0-396 GCF_000325575.1 Pteropus alecto | reverse complement strand
TTAAAATTATTTTTAAGGTGTGCCATGTGAAGTTTTGATATGTGTATACATCATGAGATGATTATCATTTTGTTCTATTTTTAATTAATATAAATCATGTTATAGATCTCATTCATTTTCTTTTTCGCTCAGATTATGTTTTTTTTTTTAGATCTATCGATCTTGCTATGAGTGATTCTGGTCAGTTGTTTCTAAACGGCTGCATTGTACCCCATGGTGTGCTTCTGTCACATTTACCAGCCCTGTGAGAGATACCCAGATTGCCACAAACTCGCCATCGACACAAAGGACAGAGAGGAAACACTCTCATCCATAGCTTTTATTTGCCTGTAGGAGAATCTCTCTAGGACATCCATCTAGCATCAGGATTGTTGGGTCATGGAGTATTCATTAACT
>NW_006479700.1:0-396 GCF_000325575.1 Pteropus alecto | reverse complement strand
AATATCCCCCTGCCACTGCAGTGTCAGTTTATATGTCAGCACTGTCTCCCTGTACAAGTTTTTAATTGTAGCAAGGTCAGCTGCTGCCTATCTTGGGCCTGAATGCGCCACCCCAAGTCAGGACAGCTGCCTATTAATGTGCAGCAGGCACTTTGTGTATCGGATGAGCAGGAGCTCAGGGAGTCAAGGGCTCTCAGACCAATTGCCTCAATTTTCTGCAATTTCTGTGTCTTCACCTTCCTACAGCAGTCACAGTTCACATGGAGACAATCTGCTGTCTGAGATGGTCTCACAGACCCTTGTGCTTCCCAGATGCAATATTGCAACTCTTTTAGGTAGCAGAGGTCTGCCTGCAACTGGTTTTCCTCCAGTGCCCACCCTGTGCTAGCCAAAGTT
>NW_006479699.1:0-396 GCF_000325575.1 Pteropus alecto | reverse complement strand
CCCGGAGAGGCTGAAGGCTGAATTGATGTCGATTGGCCCCTGCCCAGCCAGAGCTCCACTCTGGGCTTCTGACTGCCCTGGGCCTGGCTGCTTAGAGATTGCAAAATAAGCAAGCCAAGACTGGGCCAGGGCGAAAGAAAAACCTCCTGAGGCAAGGTGCCTGACTGAAAGAGTAGCTCCTGGTCCCTTGTTTGTCATCCAGATACTCGGAGTGAAAGCATGAATATTGGTGAACCACACAGTCAGGCCAAGGAGGGACGTGGAACCCAAATGGCCGGCTAACTCGCTGGTCACCCATGTCTGACAAGGTGCTGATTGCCCAGGTCGGGGCATGGCAATGACTCCCAGAGCCCCAAATGCTGGGTCATTTGCAGCCAGGCCCCCCAGGGTGAAAGA
>NW_006479698.1:0-395 GCF_000325575.1 Pteropus alecto | reverse complement strand
ATTAGGCTCAGGAATATGGATGGACAGCAGATATAGTGTGTGAATGGATGAGCGACAATGTCTCTCTCATCCTTGAATCCCCTAGTATTTCGTTCTAAACTTTGCACACTATAGACTTTAATAAATTGATTTGTACTGAATCGAAGCGAAGCAATGCCTCCTGAACTAAGTATCGAAAGAAGACCTAGTACAAGGTTTTCTGTGCTTCTAACCTACTTGTGACCTGCGTCAAGTTTCTTCCGGACTCTGGCTCTTGCCTGTGAAATGGCGCCATTGGATGAAATGAGCCCCGTAGTTAAAAGAGCAACACAACAAGCTGAGAATCACACAGTGCTCTTGACTCCACATCTCCTTTTCTGCAACATGATATGACTCACCAGAAATAGTCTTGAGGC
>NW_006479697.1:0-396 GCF_000325575.1 Pteropus alecto | reverse complement strand
CTTTTCTTAGAATGTGGGGACAGAGACGGTCAGCTCGGGTCTGCGTTCTGTGAGGTCCCAGATGCCTCACGTAGAGGAAGAAAGGGGCACTTTGGGGTCCCACACAGCTGGGTGAGAATCCCAGCTCTTCCCCAGCAGGCTGCGTGACCTAGAAAGGTCACTTTACCTCTCTGAGCCTTATTTTTCCTCCCAACCGTGTCTTCCCCACAGAGTGGTACTAAGGATTTAAACGAGATGTGTGGGAGTCCAAAGCCTGGGGCAGAAGGAGTGTTCCAGGTGAGACAGGCATGATGAGGATCCAGGGTGGAGAGAGGTCCATCACACAGGCTGCACTTGGATCTCCACTATAGCTGTGAGGTCTTGGGCAAATAAATCACTACTCTTCTCTGAGCCTGA
>NW_006479696.1:0-396 GCF_000325575.1 Pteropus alecto | reverse complement strand
GACTGTTGGGCGAGTCCCACCAAAGCTGGTGGGTGCTCTGGAGGGGTCGACCAGCACCCTCCAGTCGCCCTAATCCGCGGAAGGCAACGAGGGTTGCCGCGGGAGAACAGAAGACGGTGTCCCGCGGCGGGATGCCAGCTTGGGTCCCAACATCCCGAATGCGTTGCTCTCAAACTTTCTCGTCTCGCTTAGGGTCGGAGACTGGGGAAACGGACATGGAGCCTGCTGTAGGAGGCCGCCGGCCGGCCCGGTCCTCGTGGGGCCTGGGCATCCGAGGCTTCTCCGCAGAAACACGGACAGACCAGCGCTTGCGCGAGCACCAGAGCTCTGGCGTGGTCGGGACGGGAGCGTCGATGGATGCGCCGTGCTCAGGGAGCCCTCCGTGACTTGTGGAAC
>NW_006479695.1:0-396 GCF_000325575.1 Pteropus alecto | reverse complement strand
TGTGAGTGCCCAGGGATTACTATTTAATCATGCCTGCCTATGATCATGTGAGCTGCATAGTAACTGGAGAGAAATATCAGCCCTTTCACAAGCAAGAGAAATCTGAGCTTCAGGTCACTAGTTGTGGATGTTTCTTTCACAGACATTCATCGTGGTCATTCGCATCCGAGGGTAGGGATTAGTAGCGATGAGTGCAACCGTTAGCATCTCCAGTTTCAACCTGCTCAGCTGGTTTGGGGTAACCAAAGATGAAAATAAAGGGCACCCACTAAGGTATAAACATTTTTTTTCAATGAGAGTGATATTTGGTTTACAGCTATACCACCCTCAACGAGCCGAATCTCGTCTGATCTCGGAAGTGAAGCAGGGCCGGGCCTGGTTAGTACTTGGATGGGA
>NW_006479694.1:0-396 GCF_000325575.1 Pteropus alecto | reverse complement strand
GCCGTGACTTGGGAGAGGCAGGGTTTCAGGGAATCATCTGGTCAGAGCAACCTCTCATCCAGTGAGATGATGTCACGGCTATGGCCATGCTGTGTCCCTGCACTGGGAGGGTGTGGGCTCAACAATGAACAATGGATACCGCCGGCATTTCTGTACCCAGTGAGTCTTGCCTCAGCCCTCACTCCAACAATTTCTCACTGCAAGTCCCTGGTGCCCCCATGTACATTCGAATGGGCACTGGTGCTCAGAGCCAGCAGGTACGACACTGAGAAAATTCGCTCGTGGATGCAACCCCTTTAAAGACATCTGCTGCCGTCGCTGCCGCAGCCTCCATCTCACTCAGCCTCTTGGGACTGGGCCGCCCTGCATCCTTGCCCCGTCCTACCTTCTGCTGTT
>NW_006479693.1:0-396 GCF_000325575.1 Pteropus alecto | reverse complement strand
TGGTAAGTTTTCTCTTGTAAGGATGTGAATCAACTTAAGTCGTTCCCACACTGTTTACATTGCGGTTTTAACCAATGACCACTTTCATACCTTCAGAAAAATCTAGGATTAAAGCTTTCCTCACATTGCGAACATTCAAATGATGTGTCTACAGGGTGCATTCTCCTGTCTTCAAATGGTTTGTGACAAATAATGGCTTTACCAATGTTTACATTCATCTGGTTCTCTCCAGTGTTCTGTCATGCAGTCTGAGATAACCGAAATAATAATGCATTTCTGCATTTTGTACACTCACAGTTTTTCTCCACTGAGATTTCTTTTATGTATTTGGAAACTTAGACGAGAACTGAAAACTTTACCTCATTGCTCAATTCACAGGGTCTCTCCTATATATAT
>NW_006479692.1:0-396 GCF_000325575.1 Pteropus alecto | reverse complement strand
GGTAAGTGGTCTCTCTTTAATACCCCCAGGGCATTCCACACTTTTCTGTTTAAGCTTTACTTACTGATCTGTACTTACTAAACAAGATATGCTTGGGGGCAGAGACAGTCGGGTCACCTTTATGTGTCTTCTGTGCTTAGGGAATGCTGGGGCCAGACGTCTCTCCTACTCTCCCTTGTTAAACGTCACACTCATCACTAGGCGCATCCGAGATGCTCTGTAAATATTTGATGCCTGAGTGAATGGCCCCATTCCTAAACAGTGGTTTATGATGTTCATGTAGTGTAGGCTTTCTGTAGCACAAAGCTGTGGAAAATGGGACCTGCTGATATTCACTGGCCGATGAATCCATCTGGAATAGTTTTTCCCATTGAGTTGGGGGAGATGGGAACTGCC
>NW_006479691.1:0-396 GCF_000325575.1 Pteropus alecto | reverse complement strand
ACACGCACACGCACACACGGACACACGTGCGCACACGGACACACGTGCGCACACCGACGTCATAAAAGAAAGGACCAATTCGTGGAGCGTCAGTGTTAGCGGCTCCTTTAAGACAGGAGGCGCTAGGTAAAGTGTACAGCGCGCCGCCAACTGGAACGAACGTCCCACAAACGAGCGCCTGCTGCCGGGGCTCAGTGTCCTGTCGCGCGAAGACCTCGCTCAGATCGAGGCCACGACGGCCGGACCGTGAACCGTGGCAGAAACCACGGGGCGGGAGGGGCCGGGCCGTCGGTGCAGCCCGATGGGTATCTTCGTGGACACCGGTGAGGGACCGCGCGCGTGCCCACGCCAGCTCCCCGCCCCGGTGCGTCCGTGCGTGCATGCGTGTGTGCGTGC
>NW_006479690.1:0-396 GCF_000325575.1 Pteropus alecto | reverse complement strand
TATTGAAGTTTAAGGCAGGGCAAGGAGGGAGAAAGAGACAGGCAGAGGTATTATATTAAGAATGGTCAGGGAAAATCTCTCTGAAGAAAACGATGTTTGACCAGAGCCCTGGAGGCAGTGAGGGGTAGACGAGCCCTAAGGGAGTCTGGGAGAGGCCCTTGCAGAGAGAGGGAAGCACAGAGGCAAAGGCCATGGGAGGAGGTATGCTTAGTGTATTAGGAACAGCAAGGAGGAGGCCGATGCGGCTGGAGCGAGGGACAGAGTAATGTGAGAAGACTGGTCAGGAGTGAAAAGGGTAGCTGGAGCAGGACTGGGCCCGGGGAATCCCCTACTCTAGGCCTTCTGTCAAGTCTCACTTCCAGAAAGAGCAAAGCACACAGGGTCATAATTTCAGAG
>NW_006479689.1:0-396 GCF_000325575.1 Pteropus alecto | reverse complement strand
TCTCTGAAGGACATCTCTAGCTGCTCATTGATCGCAGGCTCGGACGGCATCCCCACAGCACGTCTGGGGACAGGACGAGCCCCTCGGCCGGGCTGCCACCACCAACCCAAGCTCTCGGCTTCTGACCCAGCCAGAGGGCGAGGAGGCCCAGGGGCTGGCGGGCGGCTCGGGTCCCTTGTTTGGTGGCCTAGTTAGCAGCTTAATGTAGCAATGGGGGCTTGCCGGGGTACACTTAGTTATCCCTGGATTTGCGGGCCTGGACTGGCTAATTTCCTATAAAATAGTCATTGCTTTTATCACAGAAAACAGTCCATTTTTAAAGCTGCAGAAGCCTCGTGAATACAAATCAGCTTTTGTAATTCTTTGGCTGATTTATTTATAAGGGAGTATTTTTTT
>NW_006479688.1:0-396 GCF_000325575.1 Pteropus alecto | reverse complement strand
CTTTGGTGTATAGTTCTGTGAGTTTTGACAGGTGCTCAGGGTTGCATCAACCCTTTGTCGTCAACTCCCTCTCCTCCAACCTGGTCAGTCCCTGGTCTTTCTCTCTAGCCTTACAGTTTTGCCTCTTCCAGACTATCATACAAGTGGAATCATACAGTTATGTATCTTTTGAGTCTGGCTTCTTTTACTCAGTGTAATGCAGCTGAGATTCACCCACCTTGTCTCCGCCTATTTTATGTATCAACAATTTGTTTCTTTGTCTTGTTGAGGAGTGTTTTGTTGTATTCCATTACTGATTTGTTTATCCATTCACTTGCTGAAGGACATGTGAATTGCTTCCAGTTTTTGGTGAATGTGAATTGGGCAACTATAAATGTTCATATATGGTGTGTGTGT
>NW_006479687.1:0-396 GCF_000325575.1 Pteropus alecto | reverse complement strand
CCGGGGCACTCAGAGGCCACTCTGGCTCAGAAGGTGCAGCTGACAAGAAGTGCCTTCAGCTGAAGCAGGTGTCCCCCAGCAGGCCACGCCCCTCCGGGGGTCCCTGAGTGCTCCGTCCAACCGAGGGTGGATGTATCCCTGCCCCTCCTGCTGCCCCCTGCAAGGAGAAGGACTCACTGGGCCACCCGAGCCAAAGCCACGGGCTCTTTGGAACACACAGGTCACCAGGTACCGGTAAGGCCTCTCGTGAAAGGTCTGATCCCTGAAAACACACCTGGTCCCCGGCGGATGACCTCCTGCGCCCTGCCAAACAGGCTCGGGTTCTTTTCGCCTCGAAGCCGGCCTGTCTCTGAGGCCCGGGGACACCCGCGTGCAGCCCCGAAAGGGGAGGGAACA
>NW_006479686.1:0-396 GCF_000325575.1 Pteropus alecto | reverse complement strand
GGTGTACACCTGAAACTAATATAATATTATATATTTGAAAAGTAAAAATTAATAAGTAAGTAAAGGACATAATCCATAAAGAGCATATAACCCTTGTAAACAAACATGTAACCAAAGTAGGAGCATTTAATTATATAAAGTAAATATTGATGAACATAAAGGGAGGCATTGACAGTATACAGTCATAGTTGGGGACTTTAACACCTCATTGACTCCAATGGCTAGGTTATCCAGACAGAAAGTCAACAAGGTAACAGTGGCCTTAAATTACACATTAGGCTAGATAGATTCAATTGGTATTTTTAGAACATTTCAACCCAAAGCAGCAGAATATACATTCTTTTTAAGAACACTGGAACACTTTCCAAGATAGACCACATGTTAGACCACAAAACA
>NW_006479685.1:0-396 GCF_000325575.1 Pteropus alecto | reverse complement strand
TATATAAATAATATATCATATATATGATATATCATGTATATATTATATATATGTCTCATGCATATAATATATGAGATATATGTTTATGGAGACTGAGAATTCCAAGATGTGCAATTGGCAAGTTGGAGACCCAAGCAATCAGATGGTGTAAATTCTAGTCTGAATGAATGACTAAAGACAGGGAAAAAATGATGCCTCAGCTCAAAGGCAGACAGATAAGTTCTCTCTTACTCAGCCTTTTGCGCTCTTCACGTCTTCAGTTGATTGGACAGAAACCATTCAATTTAGAGAAGGCAACCTGCTTTAATCAGTCTACACATTCAAATGTTAATTTAATTCCAAACAGCCTCACAGACACACTCAGAATAACGTTTGAGCAAATCTGGGCACCTCGTG
>NW_006479684.1:0-396 GCF_000325575.1 Pteropus alecto | reverse complement strand
GGCATGAGCCAACCCTCTTCTCCCCAGGCGGAGCCTTCTAGAGCCGGGGAGCCCATCACAGCCTGAACTAGGACTGGTCTCGGTATTTGACTCGCAAGTTTAGTCACAACATATATATCGAGCCCCTTTGTGCACCAGGCACTTTTTTAGATCCCGGGGCTAGAGCAGGGAACGAAACAGGCAAAAACGCCCGCTTTCAAGGAGCTTGCATTGGAATAAGGGAACGACAGGCAACAAACAAGTAACAGACACAGTGTGTCCGATGAACATTGGTGCCATGGAGAAAACTAAAGCAGGAAAGGGGGACAGAAAATTTCCGTGGAGGTTGAAATTTTAAGTAGAGTGGCCACGAAAGGCTGTGCCGTGCCTTCCGGGGAAGGTAGACGTGTTAGGTAA
>NW_006479683.1:0-396 GCF_000325575.1 Pteropus alecto | reverse complement strand
GTAGTTTCTCTAATGCACTTCCTTGTACCTGGGCCATGAGAGGTTTATTGCAGCCCTGTCAACATCCCGACATTTTAGTTATTGTATCTTTAAGCTTACGTCTATTACGCAAAGTCTGATGAGACACTGGACATGCTATGAGCGGAGCAGCCATGCACAGCGATGGACATTCTTGGCCACCCACTCACAGATATTGTCCGCAATGTCTCAGAAACAGAATTCCTAGACCCACTCTTAACCAGCCTCTGCCCAACCACAACCATTAGGAAAGTTTTGAGTAAAGCTTGCAGGCCATACAGACCCAGATGACTTGGCTAGCCTGAAAGGCCTCTAACCTAGGCCTAAATATTCAGTACTCACTGAGATTAAATGAAGCCCAGAGAACAGGTCTGGGTT
>NW_006479682.1:0-396 GCF_000325575.1 Pteropus alecto | reverse complement strand
CAAGGGGAGCCAGTTGCAAGAAAGGGGAGAAAAGATGTGTTTGGCAGTCAGAGACACATAACTGGCACCTTGGCCTCTCCCCTCAGAGTCCTGGATTCTGACAGGTCCCTTCACCTCCCTCTCGCTTTCCTCACCTGTAAAGTAGGCATTGTAGTGCCTTCCTCACAGAGTTATTATGAAGAATAAATAGACATAACAGCTGAAGGCAATGTATGAGACTTGATTGGATCCTGGCTTGAAAAAAAAAAAAATGGAGAAATTTAAATATGGCCTCTGAATGATATTGTCCGTAGTAGGTAGAATACATGTATTTGCAGGAGATATATGCCCAAGCGCTGGGTAGTTCACCGGTGTACTCATATGGTTTGATAACAACAAAATTACGTTTGCATGGGG
>NW_006479681.1:0-396 GCF_000325575.1 Pteropus alecto | reverse complement strand
CTGCTTTATCAACTAAGTTTATATAATATTCTAAAACCTTTGTTGTCTTTTGATGACAGTCTTCACAGCATCTTCAACAGGAGTAGCTTTCATCACATGAAACAACTTTCTTTGCTTGTCCATAAGAAGCAGCTCCTCTTCTGTTCAAGTTTTATCATGAGATTGCAGCAACTGGGTCACATCTTCAGCCTCCAGTTCTCTTGCTGTTTCCACCACAACTGTAGTTACTTCCTCCTCTGAAATCTTGAACCCCTCAAAGTCATTCATAAGGGTTAGAATCAACTTCTTCTAAACTCCCGTTAATGTTGATATTTTGACACTTTTTTCTTCTAGTAAATCACAAATGTTCTTAATAGCGCCTAGAATGGTGACTCCTTTCCAGAAGATTTTCAATTT
>NW_006479680.1:0-395 GCF_000325575.1 Pteropus alecto | reverse complement strand
AAGATTGCCGGGGGGCACCCGAGTGAGATACACAGATCCTGTTTTTAGCCTGAATCCTGGTGCCATGTGTTAATCCTCTCCTCAACATTGCTAGCAAGTCTATTTAAGAGTTCTCTATTCTGTTCTATTGATTGCTATGTCTATGACACTGTTAAAAAGTTTTGATTACTGTAGCTATATATATAATAGGTCTTGAAATCAGGTAGGCTGATTCCTCCCACTTTTTCATTTGAAAGGTTATTTTAGCTATTCTAGAACACATGGCTCTCCACATAAATTTTAGAATAATCTGTCTATAACTACCAAAAAATATTTCTAGAATTTTGACGAGATTTGCATTAAACATGTATATCAGTTCGGGGAGAACTGACATCTTTACTATGTTGCCTCTTCAA
>NW_006479679.1:0-395 GCF_000325575.1 Pteropus alecto | reverse complement strand
ACACACACACATATCTAAAACAAGCAAATAGAAAATACACAAAAGTACTACATACAGTCTTTGTTTCTATAATTGGTCACAAGGCTGTAAGTCATATCTATGGCCTCCTTCATCCATTTCTACTTCATATTGCCCCTGCCTTCAGTTAAAACCTTGGTTGGCCTGGGACCTTTGCCTGGTTGAGTAACCCAAACCTTCATTCCAGAAAGATCTGCATCCTCGATTGTACTGTTTCATTTTTCGGTTTCTTCACTTTTCCATTAGCTTTTACCATTCGCCATAAAAATAGTAAAAGTCTCCAAACATAGTATTTTTTACTTTCGTTGTGTATAAGCAACATAATATCTTCCTGTTACTCAGGATCGATCACGCTAGCCAACAGATTTTTTTTCCTC
>NW_006479678.1:0-396 GCF_000325575.1 Pteropus alecto | reverse complement strand
AATTATGCTAAAATTATGCTAGAGTTTGGAGTTGGCCAGTGCATTAGTCAGGATTCTCCAGGGAAACAGAATCAACAATGTATATAAATATATTAAAAGACATTTATCATAAGAAATTAACTCATGCTATTATGGAGGTCGAGAAGTCCCAAGATCTGCAGTTGGCAAAATGGAGACTAAAAGCGGAGACTCAGGAGAACCATTGGTGTAGTTCCTGTTCAAGTCTGAAGGCCTGAGAACTGGCAGAGCCAATGATATAAGCTCTCGTCCGAAAGCCGCATGCTCGAGACCCAAGAAAAACTGATATTTCAGTTCAAGTCCAAAGGCATAAAAAGACTGATACCCAGATCAAAAATCAGGCAGGAGTTTTCTCTTACTTGCAGCTTTTTTGTTCTA
>NW_006479677.1:0-396 GCF_000325575.1 Pteropus alecto | reverse complement strand
GGCCCGCCCAGCACTCCCGACCCCTGAGTCTTGCGTTGTGTTTTCTCTTTTTAAAAACACGGGAGCCTCCATCCAAATGAATTACAGTTTTTACTTCAATTTGGTTATTTTAAATGGCAGTTTTTTCATTGTTACATATGATAACTTTATACAAAAGCACAACCCCATGATTTTTACACAGAAACAAGGAGGTGATTTAATAAACTGGGATTGTCTTGCGTATGTCATTGCTTTGGTGGTGGTTGTTGACATAGCGATTTTTATTGTAATGTTCTAAAATGTATCTAATCCAGAAGAGGCTCATTTTAAACTCCTGAAGCCTATGATTTGTCTAAAATCATTGCATGGCAATACCAGTGATGTTGAAATTATGTTATTTTAAAAAGAGGAATGGTT
>NW_006479676.1:0-396 GCF_000325575.1 Pteropus alecto | reverse complement strand
TTTTTTTGGCTATGTAATTTATGTATATTGACAAATTTAGAGTTCCCACTATTTTTTGTGTATGTGAAGGCTATTTATTTGTGTGTGCAAATGTTATAGCAGGCAACCTTATTGATTTCTTTTATTGCATGAATTTGTTTTATCATTGGTTCTCTAGAGCTTTGGGATATAATAGCATATTATTTATAAATAATATTTTTAATTTTTATTTTTAATAATTCTAATGATTCCAATGGAATTCTTCTGTCTAATTGTATCGGTAATTACCACTAGTAGAATGGTGAATATTAATGAGGATACTGAGCTTCTTTGCTTTAATCTGAGTCTCCATGAAAAAGTTTCTAGTGTTTTTGATTAAATATGTTACCGGCTTTTCAAATCAGGCACATGCACGTG
>NW_006479675.1:0-395 GCF_000325575.1 Pteropus alecto | reverse complement strand
TAGGGTTACGTTAAGGTTAAGCTTAGGGTTACGGTCAGTTTTAGGGTTCGGTTTAGGGTTTGGGTTACTGTTACTGTTAAAATTATCGTTTGGTTTAGGGTTAAGCTTAGGGTATGGGATTAGAGAATGGGTTTTTCTTAGTGTAAATTTTAGGGTTAGAGTTAGAATTAGGTTTAGCATTAGGTTTAGATTTAGGATTATGATCTGGGTTAGGGTAGTGTTAGCATTATATTTAAAATTTGAGTTAGATGTAGGATTGGGCTTATGTTTAGAGTTAGTTTTATAGTTAAATAGGATTAGGGTTAGTTTTGTGGTCAGGATTTAAGGTTACGGTTATTGTTAGTGTGAAATTTAAGGTCGGGTTTAGGGTAAGAGTTAGAGTTAGTTTTAGTGTT
>NW_006479674.1:0-395 GCF_000325575.1 Pteropus alecto | reverse complement strand
TTTTATGTTGGGAGACTCTGTGTGCAAAAATGCCCCTCCCAAATTCTCTGGAGGATGTTGATTTTCCCCTTTTTAACAGGCAATCACCCTCATTAGCATCAGACTGCAAATCCTGTCTTGTCCCCTGTTGGTAGACGTTCCAATGTTAGTTCATTTTCAAAGTGCTATGGAGGTCTGGGCTGGCACAAAAACATGTCTGCTCATACGCAGAATTGGGGAGACCCCTTCCCAGATGTCTCTTCTCCCCAATGTCCCCTAGACTCTCTGGCCCCCATGGGTCCCTTTGTGCTCTGGCTAAAAGATGGTGTTTCCCTGTTACATGCCAGCATGCCCCACAATTATGCCAAAAATAGCTGCCTTTCTGCAAAGAGAGAAGCGAAAACAGAGAAAAAAAA
>NW_006479673.1:0-395 GCF_000325575.1 Pteropus alecto | reverse complement strand
AACGTTCTTCTAACCTGGCAAGATTCATTAGTTCTGGAGAAGTGGTTCTAAACTTTAATTGATTTGCAGAGAACTCCGCTGGGGAACTTTTCAAAATATAGATTCTCAGCTTCCCAGCAATAGAGTCTAATTGAAGTCCCAGGTGACTGAGATGTAGGTGGCCCATGAACTACACATCAAGAAACTGTGGTCAGGTGGTTTCACCCCATGGGTCAGGCACTGCAGGCAACTTTGAGTGAACCTCTTTTGGAAGAATATCTCATGAAAGCAATGGCCTCCCCAGAGCTCTTCTTGGTGCCATCAGCAGCTCTACTGCAATATTCCAAGTGTGCTAAACACCCCACACACACTCTCTTTGGATTGCCTGACGTCAGATTTGCCTGGCTCAGCCTCTT
>NW_006479672.1:0-395 GCF_000325575.1 Pteropus alecto | reverse complement strand
GCTTCATAATATCAGAGACAATTGGGACCAGGACTCAAAAGACATTAGGAATTTCCACTCTTGCTTAGAACATAGAAAGTCACAGGGAAATATCTCTCCAACCCTAACAACAGAAACAACAACAAAGCCAGATAACCTACAAAATCGTAGTTTTTAAAAAAATGATGGTATAACTCATCAGAAAGCTGAGGTCACCAAGAAATCTACTAAGCTAAAATATAAAAAGTGACAGACTTCTCTTGAAAGAAAAGGAACCTAAGTTATTTTATCTTTGAAAGGGCAGCAAGAATAAAAAGATAACATAGACACGAATATGAAATTTTGAAGGCCAAATATGGGCTGGTTTGAGAGTTTAAAATCTTCAGTAGCCTGAAGAGAATACTGAAAAAAAAAAA
>NW_006479671.1:0-395 GCF_000325575.1 Pteropus alecto | reverse complement strand
TGTACAGCTGAAAAAGGAAGAGAAAAGCTCAAGCTAGGTTTGCAGATAGATTGTCTCATTATGTGATGTCTTTAATCACTGTGGGGAGAAAAAAATATTTTCTCTATGGGCAGAACTTTATGGCCAGCACCTGATTATCCAATTTGTATAAAAGGGGAAAAAGAGTAGCCACAGTTGATGATACATCTAGATTCTTGGACAGTGGCAATTAACCTGACCAGTAGTTAGGGACCTAGAAGGGAGACTCTTAGAATATTGATACAGGAAATCTAGGGTAGAGACATGTGGACAGATATATGCAAATGAGTTCAAAATGTGAAGATCTTTGTATTTCTTCTTAATGCCCGCTAGAATGCATCCACCATGGAAGAGGACCTAAACACTCAGTAGCCAAA
>NW_006479670.1:0-395 GCF_000325575.1 Pteropus alecto | reverse complement strand
GTGGGGAGGCCGCGGGCTGCCACATGGCTGTCACTCGCCACGCACAGGACGCCAGCACGTTGGTGCCTCGCATGACGGAGTGAGCTGCGACGAGGCGCTCCTGTTTGGCACGCATGGCTGATCTCAGCTGACATCAGCATTTTTAAAAAGCAAAGAGAGAGCAGAAGCC
Source organism: Pteropus alecto (assembly GCF_000325575.1). Taxonomy (NCBI): domain Eukaryota; kingdom Metazoa; phylum Chordata; class Mammalia; order Chiroptera; family Pteropodidae; genus Pteropus; species Pteropus alecto. The sequence goes on along the minus strand of NW_006479670.1, from coordinate 226 downwards.
ACAGCTCCTGCAGGACGTTGATGCAGCTGTGAGAAAAGGCAGCTGGGGGACTTTGTGGACTTCGATGTCTTTGGGCTTCCAGAAAACACCGCAGAAACACTGCGGGGCGAGGGAGTGACCCCTCCTAGGGCCTCGGGCCCCTTCCTGGGAAGTGACACACGCGTGTCACGTGGGCGGTTAATGACGGCCCCTGGTCACCAGGGGCTGACCACTGGTTTTCAGTGAA
>NW_006479669.1:0-395 GCF_000325575.1 Pteropus alecto | reverse complement strand
CCCAGGAAGGCGGTGGAGGCCTCTGCCCGCGGTTCCGACGGGGCTGCCGGGCCCCGTGCTCTTCACAGCGCGGGAAAAGGCTCCGATGGGCACCGCGTGCAAGCCGAAGGCCGTCTGCGATTGCAGCCCTGCCCGCTGCCCCGGCCTCGGACGGCCCCTCGGGGTGTTCTCGACTTGTGAAAAAGAAACCATTTATTGGAATGTGTGTTGGCCCAGCATGCTGTGGATTCGAGGGGGAGGGGAGCCTAGCGCTCCCCGAGTGTAAAGTATGACCAAGTGCTCGGCACACAGGAGGGTCACCAGGGGCTTTGCCCCGAAGCAAGCACATATGTGTGAGCGTGTCCGGATGCTGATGTCCCTGAAACCGATGCGTGTGCGCTCCCCCTCCCCTCCTG
>NW_006479668.1:0-395 GCF_000325575.1 Pteropus alecto | reverse complement strand
GCAGGCACCAGAGCCCTGCTAAAATGAATCCTGCTTCATATGGTCAGCCCCTCACTGGCCAACCCTCACAGTCAATCATCCCAAGATCAATCTCTTCTATTGAGATGCAAACAGATACCAAGGCTAAACTACAATGGGAGGTTACACACAACCCACATGAGGGACATGCCTTGAGCACCTTGCTCAGGTGACCAAGGAAGACTTTGCCACTGGGCCCCACAGAACTCCTACTATATAAAGCCACTCTATTGAGACTGGGAAACTTATGAACTCTACTAATACATAGAAAGATACACAGGGAGGTAGCCAAAATTGAGAGAGAAAGAAACATGTCCACCTGAAAGATCAGAACAAAGCTCCAGAAAAGGAACTGAACAAAATGGAGACAAGCAATC
>NW_006479667.1:0-395 GCF_000325575.1 Pteropus alecto | reverse complement strand
GGTTTAGGATTAGAGTTAGTTTTAGAGTTAATGTTGGTGTTAGATTTAGGGTAAGGAGATAGGAATAGGTTTATTGTTACTTTGATTTTTAGGGTAAGGTTTATTCTTATCGTCATTGATAGAATAAGGGCTAAGATATCTTTAATTTTAAGATTAGGATTAATGCTGCCGTTCGGGTTAGAGTTAGAGTTAGCGTAAGAGGTTACAGTTAAGATTAGTGTTAGGTTTAGGATTAGTGTTAGGTTTCAGTTAAGGTTAGAGTGAGGTTTAGTTTAGGGTTATAGGAGTTAAAGTTAGGTTTAGGGTCACAGATAGTGGTACGATTAGGGTTCGATTTAGGTTTAGGATTATTTTTAGGGAAGGGTAAGTGTTAGGGTTAGGTTTAGGTTAGGGTT
>NW_006479666.1:0-395 GCF_000325575.1 Pteropus alecto | reverse complement strand
ATGACTGAGTGAGGAAGCAAACACACAAATAAAAGAAAAAAGGTCTAGTGTTGGCAATATGTCGTGAACTGAGATGTGTGGTTAATTTTACGCTTTGCATGTGAGGTCTATGAATAAGAAAAGAAATCTCAAATCTTAAATAGAACTCAGGGAATTTCTCTTCCCTTCTACTCCTCAGAGCACTGAACCCACCAGGAACACAAATGTGAGGCCATTCATCTGAAACATTCTCAGTAGACTTCACTGTCTCTTCAATTGTGCCCCTTAAAATTTTGTAATCAGAATTGAACAAGTCTATCTATCTTGGCTTTAAATACAAGAGGCAAACATTCTGCTAAGTCTGGCAGTGCCAGCATCCTGTTAGACGACCTTTCTCTCTGCTTGGGATGTTAGCT
>NW_006479665.1:0-395 GCF_000325575.1 Pteropus alecto | reverse complement strand
GTTTGGGTTCCCACACCCATACCAGGCTGCCCTCCCACCCTCCTCAGTCTCTGACTTGGAGTCACTATGACTCCCTTCTCTGCCTCCACCTTCCAATGTGTGTCTACCCACAATGCTGTGCTCCACCTATTGGCTTTAAGACTGAATTATCCAGAAAGGAAAGATAAGGGAAAGGAAGAGAAGGAAAATAAAGGGGAGGAGAGGGGCACAAAAAGAAAATGAAGAACATTGTGCAGCTTCTGATACTAACTGAAACTGATGAATGCTTATAGCCTTTCTGCTCAACCAATTGACCACTCAGACATTTTTTATTTCGTGTTCATTGTGCTAGGACAGTTGGGAGTTGAAGAAGAAATACAGAGGTATAAAAAGAATTGTTTGCTACCTTCCAGAAA
>NW_006479664.1:0-395 GCF_000325575.1 Pteropus alecto | reverse complement strand
ATTTTTGGAGTCTTTTGTCTTAGTAGTATATAAGAAACGATGTCTCATATATGTTGTGGTGATTGAAATGGAGCTGGCAATTTTGAGATTTACTGTGGAAGGTCGACCCAACTGAACCTGCTGGTGGATTGAATATGGTGCAAGAAGTAAAAGGTGGAACCAAGGATGACTTGATTCTAGATTGAGCAACTGTTTGGAGAGGATATTACATACTCAGATATGGAATGCACAAAGACGGAACAAGTCCGGATTTCTGCCTTAAGCATGATAGGTTGAGATATCTGTGAGACTACTAAAAAGAGTGAGCCTAGTTAAATGACTTCAATTTTTTTTTCTCATTTAACTCAGTTAAAGCAGGCTTTGTCTCCCTCTATTCCAGGAAAAAATTTTTTTTT
>NW_006479663.1:0-395 GCF_000325575.1 Pteropus alecto | reverse complement strand
TTAAAAAAAAAATATATATATATATATATTCCTCTGGTCTGAATGTTTGTGTCCCCCCAAAATTCCCATGTTGAAACCCTACCCCCGAAGGCGATGGTGTAGAAGGCGGGGTCTTTGGGAGGTGATGAGGTCACAAGGGCGGAGCCCTAACGAACAGATTAACGTCCTCCTCAAAGAGCCCAGAGAGCTCCCTCGTCCCCTCTGCCACGCGAGGACACGGAGAGGTGACCGCCTGCGAACCAGGACGTTCTCACGGGACACTAAATCTGCTGCCACTAGGACCTCGGCCTCCTCAGCCTCCGGAACAGTGAGAAATAAATGCTTGCCGTTTGTAAGCAACCACCTCATGGCGTTTTGTCATTACAGCAACATGAACGTGCGTGTGTGTGTGCACG
>NW_006479662.1:0-395 GCF_000325575.1 Pteropus alecto | reverse complement strand
CGTCCTATGTATACACTATCTAATGACTGTTCAGTAAATGCAGTCAACAGGCTAGAATACATATTTGACAGTCTCACCACCAGGTGGCACATGCACTTATTTACCATGAGAAAATTGCCCTAAGGTTTGTCTTGAAACTGATTTTGTTTGGGGGTTGGAGGGAGAATTGACATCATCCTTTTTCCTTTGGCTGAAATGAACTCTGCACCAACACCATAAGGCCCAGGATTGTTCATACAAGAGTCTGATAATAATTAGAATTGTTATACACAGCTACACACCTGCACTCCTGGTGTTTAGTTTGTCTCTCTTGATAGGTTTGCCTAGACTATGTTAATCTGATGAATCATGAGGACCTCTCTTCTCTTTCTCGCTCCCTCCCTCTCTCATCAACA
>NW_006479661.1:0-395 GCF_000325575.1 Pteropus alecto | reverse complement strand
ATGGGACTTTAGCCACGGAGCTGCTGCTCTAAGAACAGGAAACATTTTCCATTCCCGAAGAGCTGTAAGGTGATGATTCAGACACCACAGATGATAAAAGACTCAAGGATTTCACATCAGTCACGTGTTAGGAATTCATGTCTTTGGAACTGATTTCAAATGCTTGTACCTGTAGGTGGAAGTGAGAGCTTCCTTCACTGATCTCCAGTTGGGCAGTTCTCGTGTGGTTTGGAATCATCTGTTAAGCCCATCTACCCTGCACTGCGAGCTCTTTGAGAGGGTGCTTCACACCTGGTTTTTCTCATAAGTTCCAGGCCATTTTCTGGGACCTTGAAGGCCCCCTGAATGTTTTAAAATGAACGATTTCACCAGTAGAAATTAAAACAGAAGTTAGA
>NW_006479660.1:0-395 GCF_000325575.1 Pteropus alecto | reverse complement strand
GTACTAGATTTATCGGGGTGATCACTTCACAAGTTGCATAAATGTCTAATCACTCCGTTGCGCACCTGAAACTTATACAATATTGTATGTCACTAATTGAAAAATTAAAAAATTTCAAAGAGAAAAAAATAGGTAATTGACTATTCAAACAAAAATAACGAGTAGTGTGTGGGGTTTGTAACAGATTTATAACTTATATAAAGTAAGATACATGACATCGATAGCATGAAGATTGAGAGGAAAAATATAAGTGTAGTATTCTAAGATCCTTATACATTTTATAGCTATTTTTGTACCTGTATTGTCTTTCCTATTAGACTTAGAGTATAATCCCTTTATGCTAGGATCCTGGTTATTCATCTTTTAACATTATGTAGTGTAAAATAGTCTAATGT
>NW_006479659.1:0-395 GCF_000325575.1 Pteropus alecto | reverse complement strand
CGCACACGTCTGGCTGTCCTTTGGCTCCGTTAGTGACGGGCTGTGCCAGTGCCTTCCTGAATGGACACATCGCTCGCCATTTCCACGCCACACCGGGCTCTGTCTTGTCCAGCCCTCTCGGTCACCCCCTGCCAGGCCCAGGCTGTCCTCACCATCTGTGCCTGGACCCCAAAGGCTTTTCCGTGTCTCCTGCTCAGCTTGGCCCCTCTGCAGTCCATGCTCCTCCGAGAGGAAACGAGATCACCAACGCCTCTCGGAGGGCACCTGCTGTCTCCTCCGTGAAGCCTGGCGCCAGAGCTGACCGCCGGAGCTGACCGCGCCGCACTGCAGCCTCCCTCCCGCCCCTCCCCACGCACAGGCCGGCTTCCTGGCCCACACTGCTCCTGTGAGGCCTC
>NW_006479658.1:0-395 GCF_000325575.1 Pteropus alecto | reverse complement strand
AGGCCGGAGGGCCTGGGGGAGCACGCGGGGTGGGGACCGGGGTGCCCCCAGAGGACGCGCACGACCGCTGTGCCTTGATAGCTCTCGGTCCGCGGAACGGGGATCACGATGACGCTGCTGGGGTTCTGCCAGGAGAGCCCCGCGGCCCACGGTGTGAGCACGTGGTCGGCGGACAGGTGTCCCCCTCGGGCCGTTAGTGATGACAGACCGCGCGTTTCTTCCGCTCTTCGAAACGACGTCCGTCTGTCTCCCCGTCCACCTCGCTCCGCCGTCAGCCCTCATGGCCGAGCCGTCCCTGCTCTGTCCGACGCCCCGTGTTTCTCTTCTTTCCCCATCCTCCCCCCCATCCTCCCCTTCGCTGTTCATTTTCTCCTGCTCGGACTCTGCCCTCGGCC
>NW_006479657.1:0-395 GCF_000325575.1 Pteropus alecto | reverse complement strand
TTGATAGTTATGTCTTCATTTGTTTCATCACGTATTTTGTATTTATCAATATGTGTATCTTTTTAGGTGTCTATTTATTTTGTGTTCATCTTTTTCTTTTACGTTCTGTGTGTCTGTTGGCTTGTTTTTCCCACCTTTCATCTCTCGGTACATTTGTCTTCCTCTCCGTCAAATCGTGTGCCATTTATTTGGTAATGTAGTCATACATCTATCTACCTGTTCATATATCTATACGTTTATCTATCATCTTACACTTTCTATTTTTCTCTATCTTTATCTATTTATCTACCGAATAACTATATATCGTACAATTTATCTAAGTATAACAAAGACAATTTTTAAAATTACCTAAAAAGAAGATAATCTGTCTATACAGTATTTGAGTTTAAAAAGAA
>NW_006479656.1:0-395 GCF_000325575.1 Pteropus alecto | reverse complement strand
TATGATGAAATGAGTCAATTTTTGGTCCAATTTAGATCATGAGCCTACCTCTGGACCATTAACTTATGCTAGAGAAATACCATGAATTGAGTGCTGATATCTAGGTTCCTGAAATAATCCCTGACAAGGGGTTACAATATTTGTCATAGACTATTAGTTCTTAAGGGAAGGACATTGTTCATGTCAGGGGAATTTGAAAATTTGTAGTGAAATCTTTTGTTTGCCATAATGTTTGGGACATATTGGCATTTAGTGGGAAATGGCAAAAGATAATAAATATTCTGTAAGTCCAGGACAATTTCTCACAATAAAAATTGTTTCAAAACCCAATTCCAAATGTCCTGAAACACTAAGTCCACTCTAAATATAACTATTGGTAGAATTTTTAGTATATG
>NW_006479655.1:0-395 GCF_000325575.1 Pteropus alecto | reverse complement strand
GAAATAACTCCAAGAACAGTTTTTATATTTTGTTTCCACATTGAGAAGCAGTCAGATTTGCTTCACCTTCAAAAAGTATGTTTATGTAAATTTAAATAAAAGCTGATAGCAAGCTACACTTTTTTTTTTTCTAAACAGGAAATGGGTTAAAGGGCTTACATGAGGACAGAGTCACTCGCTCTGAGTTCTAGCACTGGAGCAAGTACTTGAGTGCTGGGGACATACAGGAACTGGATTTTTGGCTTCGGTGCAAAGGCTAGAGGGGCGGCTTTCTCCCAGAGGTGCTGGCAGAGTCCACTGTTTCTTTATTGAACCTTCCCCACTCCTGGCATGTAGAGACTAGCAGCCACCATACCTGAGCTCCATCAACCTGGCTAATACTAGTCACCCTGCCT
>NW_006479654.1:0-395 GCF_000325575.1 Pteropus alecto | reverse complement strand
GCCCTTACTCATGTTGGCAGTGACGATGACGAAAGGCCTCAGGTAGGTTCTGCGCACGTTGCGTGCCACGTTGCTGAAGTAGGCCTCGAAGCCCCGGAGCAGCCGGGCCGTGCCTCCCTCGCTCCGCTGGATGTGCTCCCACGCGGCCCTGGTGCCTGGGGCCAGGAGCGCGCTGCCCACACGGACGATGTCCTGGTGGACAGACAGACAGACAGCACTCGGCTTGCACGTGCGCTGGCCTGTAGGGGCCTGGCTAACAGGGGGCCAGCGGGAGGAGACCACCGGTGTTTGCAGCTCAGAGGTAGGCAGCTGTGTGTCCGGGAGAAGCCTGCTGGGGTTTGCATGTGCACCCCGAGACGCAAAGGGGAGACGCCCTGGTCACGTGAGAACCCAGC
>NW_006479653.1:0-394 GCF_000325575.1 Pteropus alecto | reverse complement strand
GAGATTTATGAGAGGTACAAAGTGGGGCTAGATCATATAGGGCTTTGTTGGCCCTTGTAGGAACTTTGCAAAGTCTCATTATTTCTCTCACAAACACTTTTTGAGGAAACAATGACATTCGACAAATTTGTTTTAAAGGTTTCTCTGGCTTCTATGATGAGAATAGCATGAAAGGGTAAAAGTAAAAGCAGAAAAATTATGGAGGTTATTACAGTAATCAGGAAAGGGAGAATGTTGGTTAAGAATCAGGGAGCAATGTATGTGGTGAGAAGCAATTACACTTTGGATAGATTTGAGAAGTTCTATGGGATTTTTTGACATTAAATGTAGATCATAAGAGAAAAGGCAGTCAAAGATAACACCAGAAGTTTCAGCTTAAGTAACAAAAAAAAAA
>NW_006479652.1:0-395 GCF_000325575.1 Pteropus alecto | reverse complement strand
TTTAAGGACGAAGCTCAATACAACAATAGGGATTGTTTCTGAAGGAACTTCTGGGCCAGATGACCGAAGGAATAAGGAGGGAAGAACAGAGAGGGGTCTGTGTGACAAGCCCTCTACACATCATACCCGCTTGCTTCCCTGCTGCATGAAAGACAGCATCATTAGAAAACCGGGAGCTGAACTGATTCAAAGTCCTTCCCACCGCCAATGGCGTCCTACTGCCGTTAAGTCATCTTTTCTATCAAGGGGTAATTTTTTTCAGTAGAGTTTTGGTATATTTGAACTATAAAGAGTACGTGATTTTCCAGTTAATAATAAATGTCACAACTACCAGGAAATAAGTAATCTATGATTCTCTTGGAGGAAGCAGGAAGGTAGGATTTTAGAAATTGTGT
>NW_006479651.1:0-395 GCF_000325575.1 Pteropus alecto | reverse complement strand
TGCAGAGAAGTTAAGTAGCGGGAACGAGAAAGTATATATGTGGCATTCTCATTGCTTCATATTGCTGCTCGGCACTCTACAAATTGTGACAACAGTTATAACTTGGCAGCATTTCAAATGCCACATGTCACCATAACACATTTTATTTATTTTGTATACCAGTGCATACTCATAAAGTTAAAAAAGGAGAGTGGACTTCAAATGCTGCATTTTTAAGGCCCAGTGCAGTATGGATTATTCTGTACCAAATTAGATGGAAAATCATTGTTTAATATGCAATGACACCATACTTATGCTTAAAGAATATACACTGACATTAACAAATTAAGCACCCATCACAATGTTATCATCTCACAGACAAGCAATGTTCAGAAACACCAGAAAATTTAAAACAG
>NW_006479650.1:0-395 GCF_000325575.1 Pteropus alecto | reverse complement strand
TCAGCTTTGTGACTTACAATCGGACACTAGTCTAATGCCACCTTGGACGGTATGCCATGCACTGTGAAATGAGACCACTCAGACTCCATAGCCTTCAGGGGACTTTATGAGTGTCCAGTCATGGAGCCACAAATTTGTACCTGACCAAGTCAAATCAACCAGAATGCTCATTCACTCATGCATTCACACACCAGAGGTTAACACATTGCTTCCCCCCTTTTGGAAGGTCTGACCTTTGTCTCCCCCCACCCCCTCCACCCCAGGAAGACCCTGATATCTTCTCCCGTTGGGAAGACCCTGACCTGTGTCTTCTCACTGAAAACTTTAGGAGGTGATCAAGCTCCTCTTCCATCCGAAGACGGGACCTGACTGGGGTGCTGAGCCCTGGGGCCTTA
>NW_006479649.1:0-395 GCF_000325575.1 Pteropus alecto | reverse complement strand
TTTTATTTATCCATTCATCAGTTGAACGTTTGGGTTGTTTCTGCTTTTTACTGTTATGAATAATAGCACTCTGAACATTTGTGTACAAGTTTCTGTTAGACTATGTTTTCGATTTTGGGGGGTATATACTTAAGAATGGAATTGCTGGGTCATACGGTTATTATGTGCATAATGTTTTGAGAAACTGCCAAACTGTTTTCCACAGCGGCTGCATTATTTTTCATTCCTACCAGTAGTATAAAAGTTTTCCTACTTTTCCACATTAATACTTGTTATTATACTTATTTATTTAAATTATAGCTTTTTGACTGGGTATGAAGTAGTACCTCATCATGATTTTGATTTGCATTTCCCTGAAGGTTAGTGATGTTGAGCATCTTTTCATGTGTTTATTG
>NW_006479648.1:0-395 GCF_000325575.1 Pteropus alecto | reverse complement strand
ATGCCATTATCATTCTGGATCATTGATTTTTAGCGATTCCTCTGATGTATATTTTCCTATAAAAACAATTTGGTAGAGGTGAAAAGTTTGTATTACATAAACTGATAGGGGCAGAAAGGTCTTTGCTTTATTTAAAACAAGGGATATTTATAAATTATGCATTTTTATTATGCAACTGTTATCACAAACTTTCCAAGAAAAACCTGAGTGCATGCATGAGTGTGTATTTTTTAAACTACTATAAACTCCCCAATATTGGAAGAAGAAAACTTTGAATTGTAATGTATAAGACACAAGTCGTCATCATGTCTGGCTCTGTGTGTGTGCAGATACACACACACAAGTACAAGCAAAGTACTTGTTGGAAGCCTCGTATTTCAGTTTGTACAACACTC
>NW_006479647.1:0-395 GCF_000325575.1 Pteropus alecto | reverse complement strand
AGCTCATTAACACATCCATCGCCTCACACAGTTACCATTATTGTTATTATTTTTCGTGTGGAAACACTTAAGGTCTATTCTCAGCAAATTTCAAGGACACACTACAGCATTGTTAACTCTGGTCCCCATGCTGTGCATTAGAGCCCCAGGGCTTATCCATCTTATAACTGAAAGCTCCTCCCCTTTGATGGACATCTCCCCACGTCCCCCAAACCCCAGCCTCTGGCAACCACCATTCTGCTCCGTTTCTACCGGTTCACAGTTTAGAGTCCACGTGTAAGTGAGATCAGGCAGTATTTTGACTTTCTGAGCATAATGGTCTCCGGGTTTAGCCCTGTGGTCAAAAATGACAGGATTTCCTTCCTTTTTTAAAGGCTGAATAATATTCCATTGTA
>NW_006479646.1:0-395 GCF_000325575.1 Pteropus alecto | reverse complement strand
TTTTTGGCTGGTCTAATAATCAAACCAACATGAGACAGATTAACAAGAGAAAATAACTACATTTAATTACATATGTACATGTGGGAACCCCGTATACATGAGAGAGAGACCCCATATATGGCATTTCACATACCACAGAGGCATATCTTGGGGTGGCTAATTCTGAACCCCTGCAATGTTTACATAGACAATGATCTCTTTCCACCTAGGCTATTCAGTAGCATTATATTTTTGCATGATTCCTGCTATGGACTGAATTGTGTCCCCCTTCCCCAAATTCATATTTTGAAGCTCTAACATCCAATGTAATGGTATCGAAACGGGACCTTTGGAAGATAACGAGACTTTGATGAGGTCATGAGGGCAAGGCCTTCATGATGGGAATGTTGTCTTTA
>NW_006479645.1:0-395 GCF_000325575.1 Pteropus alecto | reverse complement strand
TTGCTAAAGAAGGTAATTAAAGTTAAATTAAAGTCCATTTTATCTGATATATTACCCATGATATTTCTTCATTTCCACTTGTTCGAAGTACTTTTTTCATCCCTTCACTTTCAGTCTATTGCATCCTTAAGGTTGAAATAAGTCTCTCAGCATATGGTTGGTCTTTTCTATTTTAAAATCCATTCAGCCACTGTATGCCTTTGGATTTGAGAATTCAAACCATTTACATTTAAAGTAATTATTCATAGGTGAGAACTTACTAATACCATTTTAATTAGTTTCTGGCTGTTTTGTAGTAATCTTGTTTCTTCCTCTTTTGCTGACTTCCTTTGTGAAACGATGATTTTCCATAGTGGTATGCTTTGATTCCTTTCCATTTATTTATTTGTTTGTTT
>NW_006479644.1:0-395 GCF_000325575.1 Pteropus alecto | reverse complement strand
CTCAAAGGTTCACAAAACCTAAACAAACAGCATCTTGCCTCAGTGTATCCCATACCTCTTTCTGAGCAGCCTCAGGCCCGGCACTAGAGGCAGCAGGCCTTGGTTTGCAGATGGGCCTCTCAAAGCACTTCCAAGCCCAGAGAGTATGGGTGGCAGCCATCTGCAGATTGCTTGGTTCATTCCAGGTGGTCTCAGCAGGGCACAAACTGTAGCTGAAATTGGCCTGCAGCAGGATCCCTTCCAGAAGGCCCTAGCCTGGATGCCTGATGGCCAGCTTTGGTCTTAGCCAGGGCACCACCTGGGGTCAGTCAGGGCAGGCACCAGAGCCCAGCTAAAGTAAATCCTGCACTGTAGGAACAGCCCTTGCACAACAACTTCTCCATTATAGTCACCAG
>NW_006479643.1:0-395 GCF_000325575.1 Pteropus alecto | reverse complement strand
CCACCCCCTACCCTCTGGTAACCACTAGTCCATAGAATAATGTTTTTAAATGCATAAAATAAAATACATCAATTAAGTAGAAATGTAGTTACCAAAATCTTAAAAATTTTAAAAAAGGAATATGTGTGTGAGATAGCAAAATCTAGTGGAGGCTCCAATAAGTACCATAAATTTGAAGTATAATGAGCTCAAATAATTTTTCCAGACATCTGCAACACTTCAATGGGATATAAAAATGTCTGTCATTTTTATAGGTGATCTAGCTTATACACAATGGTTTACCACCTACATGAATAATTGAAGGAAATGCTAATTATCAGTTAGAGATTAGTGAAAATGAAGAGGTAATTTTCCCCACGCATGTCTACAGATTCCTAAAGTTTATTCTCACACTT
>NW_006479642.1:0-394 GCF_000325575.1 Pteropus alecto | reverse complement strand
TTAAATTAACATTTAAATGCACATTGCTTCCATGCAACACAGGTACATCATATGGCATTTAAAAGCCCCAAACTCCCACGAACCCAAGGACTTATACTTCCTACATCATCCACAGGAAGCCAGCTTCGGTCTGCGGTTTTCCTAAAGGCAGAGTTAAAACCGTCCTGCTTCTGTGCACGGTGTTTCGAGCCCCTGCCCTCTCTCCCCCAGACACATCCTGGAACCCCAAGCGCCGGCTCGCTTCCAATTTCGAATACTCTGTCTGCACTAGGGTCCTCTGGCCCACTCTGTGCCCCTCGGCGCGCCTCCTCAGTTTATCCACGAGCATTAAGAGGACGTGCAGATGAGCAACCAGATGCATGAAACACCCACGCGCTTCCCCATCCTGGTGCTT
>NW_006479641.1:0-394 GCF_000325575.1 Pteropus alecto | reverse complement strand
AATTTTTTTTTTTAAATGTCAAGGACTAGAAAAATATTCAAAGTAGCAAAAAGAAGAAATAATACATTTTAAGAATTTTTATCTTTATAATCAGTCCACATGGCTTATGGCTTTACCTATCATCTCAGTTCTCAAACATAATATTCACACATATTTAGGAACTGGCTAAGATTATAATTCTTTAATATATAAGCAGTATCTTATTTTCCTCAATAGATTTGTTATAGAAAACCTGCATAATTGGATTGCCATTTCAAGTAATCCTACTGCAAATATTTATGAAAAAAAATTTTTAATTGAATAATAAATCTTTTTCAAACAAGTGTCAGTCTTGAAAAATAGATACATGAGAATCTATCCAGTCTTATTGATTGTATTTTGCAATTACAAAAAA
>NW_006479640.1:0-395 GCF_000325575.1 Pteropus alecto | reverse complement strand
AAAAAAAAAATCAGAATTAATTTCCATCACTGGATTCATAGTATTTTCTGTTTTCTTTCCTGAGCACAGTGAAGAAAAAAGTGAGATGTGGCTATCATACTGTGTCTGAATCATTCAGCTTAGTGGGTTGGAACAACTTGCTCATAAGAAAAACTCATGTATTCAACAGATATGTTCCAGGGCCCCTGATAGATTCTGGGGATGCAAAGAGAATTTTACAATACAGCCCTTACTTTAAAGGAGTACCTGATATAATGACTTTCATGAATAAATAAAGTGCAAAATAGCGTGATATCCCATAGAGAATCGGTGTGTATCAGACACAGTGGTGACACAAATGAGGTTGCTTTTTTCCATGTAAAGTGGTCTCCATTCCTACATGAGGGGTGTTAGTG
>NW_006479639.1:0-394 GCF_000325575.1 Pteropus alecto | reverse complement strand
AATATCATTGCTCGTGGAGGCACCTGTTTCCTCATTTAGACTTCTGTGCTCACTGGTCACTATGTGGGAACAGAGGGAGCCCATGGCACAAGTCATGTAGTTTTGGGATGAAAACAGAATAACTGATATTTTAAAAAGATTCTTACGAACCAAGAAAAATGCCAGCTAGATTGTCTGCTGAGAATCATTTACTGAAGAGGCAGATCAATGAGTTTGATCCTAATCACTGGTTTTCTCCAGCAGCAGCATTCACTAAAGGGGATCTACTTGAGGAAGCAGCCGTTATGTGTGACTCGGTCGTCTGGGGATTCAGCGGGTTCTCTAATGCTTCATGAGAAGTTCAGGAGTTTTCCTGCAAAAGAAGTATCTGCTTAATAAATCACATTTGGGGAAA
>NW_006479638.1:0-395 GCF_000325575.1 Pteropus alecto | reverse complement strand
TCTGGGTTCTGAAGAGGAATGTCAGTCAGGTCTGGCCTGCTTGAATAGACTTCATCCGTGACCTCCTCACAATCATGGTTGGGAGGTCCCTCCTCAGTGGGCAGAAAAATAGCAGGGTTCAACATTCACACAGTCTTGAGGTGGACATGTGGATTTTTGCAAAGCAGTCCCTAATAATGAGTTATTCTGGCGTTGATCAGCCACTTGAGTCCCTTGTTATTCATTAATGCAGTAACAGCATAGGGGACTTTTAAATGTATATCCTTTCCCAGCATGAGCTTGTCCACTTTTCTGACCAGGGTTACCATGGCAGCTAAGGCCTGGAGGCAGGGCGGCCATCCTGAGGCTACCAGATTTAGCCATTTGGACAGATATGCAATTGGGCGCTGCCATGG
>NW_006479637.1:0-394 GCF_000325575.1 Pteropus alecto | reverse complement strand
AACAGCTTCGACTTTTACTAGGTCCTTATTCCTTCATGAAGCTTAAAGAAAATCTGTGGCAACCAAGTGGGAAAACAGACACTCTACGGTACTTTTACCTGTAACTCAGGTACCTACTAATTCTCCTTCCTGATATAGCCCTAAACTCAAAAACTTCAGGCAAATTAATGCACACAGATTGATGCTTCATGGGCCTCTCATCCACTCAGCAAACACACAGTCATGTTTTAGCTGCACTGATGTCTCAGGGTAATGTCCCTGCTACATGAGCAAGGGGTTAACCCAGTTGTTTGCAACATGGGCAGGACCACTCTCTAGGGGTGAGTCTAGAAATCTATGAGGACATTTAAATTATTCTAACAGTGTAATTGTGCCCAAGAATTAAGCCACTGAA
>NW_006479636.1:0-394 GCF_000325575.1 Pteropus alecto | reverse complement strand
CCTCATGAAATGTTCTTTTTAAATCATAAGACTTAAAATTGAAAATCACTCCTAGATTTAGTAAGGATGTGCTAACAGGCATAAAAACTGTATTAAGCTCAGCGTCCATCTCAATCAGAGCTCTTAGGTGATGAAGTGAATTGCAGATGAGCAGAAATACTTAATAAGATGATTTTTCCTGAGCAGGACTCAAAAGTAGGTTTAAAATACTGAGGAAACAGATATGCTATCATCCAGGATTGTAATTGCATTTATAGAACACACGAAGAGTTGATTTAGCATAATTCTTAAGGCCCTAATATTTACAATGAAAAATGAATTCTGGCTTTCGCTTAAAGCCATCATCCATATTTGCACCAAACACGAGGGGCAGCCTGTCCTTGGGAGCTTTGAA
>NW_006479635.1:0-394 GCF_000325575.1 Pteropus alecto | reverse complement strand
ACCTCCTTCTCCTACCTCTGCTTAAGCCAGTCCCTCCACCTGGAAGCCCTTTCCCACCCCCACTGCCATCCAGCTGTGAGCCCGCCTGGAGAGAGGGCCTCAGGAGCGTGGGTGGGAGGCGGTCTGCCTGGCCATGATTTCCAAGCCCTGCCCCGGTTACATGGACAGTCACTTCCATCCTCCTTGCAGTGGCCCGAACTTCCCTGTGAGCACACACCCGTCACAGGAGCTGTGTGGTCACTGCCAAGCTCTGGGGGGCCTCCAGGCCTCAGTGTTGCCCCTCCCAGAGGTCACAGAGGCTCAGCGCCAGCAGAGCTTCTAGATCCTAGAGGCAGGGAGGGGTGAGCTCTGTCAACCATTGCCACCTCAGTGCCTAGGATTCTCAAGGAGGGCA
>NW_006479634.1:0-394 GCF_000325575.1 Pteropus alecto | reverse complement strand
ATTCTTGAATACAGAGGGAGCTAAGGAACACCAGGGCACTATTAGGACTGCCACAAGCTCTCATGATCACAAGGGAACAATCTGAATCATGGAAGAGCACCATGAAAATCAAGAGGGCATTCAGAAAAAACAAAAAATGCTCAAGAATACAGTGGTCGCTTAGGACAATCAGGGCTCTATCAGCAATACTGGGATTACTCACCACTGACATGGAAGCAAGAAACACAAGAGGGCACATAGGACCAGCAAGTCACTATCTGGATCACTAAGGAAGCACTCTAGACAAAAAGGATGCAATCAAAACAGCGGTTGGTCTTCAGGATTACCAAGGTGCTATCAGGACAACCATGGAGTGCTGAACACAAGCAGGAAATAAGCAGGACAACCAGATGGT
>NW_006479633.1:0-394 GCF_000325575.1 Pteropus alecto | reverse complement strand
TTAAATCAATTTAGTCAGCATTTATATTCATTATTCATTATGAAAGATATAAAAGAGGCATGCAATAACAAAAAATAATAATGGCTAACATCATCAAGCATCTAATATGTATGTACCAGGCTCTTTGTTAAAAGCTTTACATTCATTGTCTCTTATTATTTACCAGACTTCTACTGTGTGAAGGCTATAACCAGCGTTGACTTATCCATTAGGCCCAGTAGCCACAATACCTAGGGCCTAAACACTTCTAGAAGTCTGTGAAAATGTTTGTTGTTTTTTTTTGGTTTTTTTTTTTTTTCAGAATCAAAAGGGAAAATAAAGGAATATAATCCTCCCTGGATATTAGTCTTTATACTCACACAGCTATAAAATATAATTTGTAACCTTTTTTTTT
>NW_006479632.1:0-394 GCF_000325575.1 Pteropus alecto | reverse complement strand
AGTAGAAGTTGTGCTTGTAATAAAATTCATGATGTAGTCATTTGCTTGAGTGTAGCTGCCATGTGAGTGCATTTGAAAAGTGGTGAACTGAGTCAAAACAGTGAGTTAGTCCATTACAGTTTGTTCTGAAGGTCTACCTAAAGTTTATGATGGAGGAGAAAATTGACTTCTGATTGGAACAGTTGTAGAAGCAACTGTCTAGCTGGTAGCAGGCTTGCTTATTGGTACCATATTCAATTTTGCGGAAGTTGGAAACATGCTTTCTCCACGTGTGTCAGCAACAAAAGCAGAATGATGATTACCTACAATAGTCTGTTGCAGAGTGTTCCTTGTTGAATTTTTTAGCTTTTGAAGCAGTGGGAGAAGCATTTTTGATCCCAACTCTTCTTTTCAT
>NW_006479631.1:0-394 GCF_000325575.1 Pteropus alecto | reverse complement strand
GGACCACTGACTTGAGTGAGAACCCTGGCCCTGCTATTCACTCACTATGAGGTCTTTGGCAGGTGGCCTGATCTTTCTGCTTCAGATTCTACACCACAGGCACTGTTATAAGCAGCAAGTGTTAAAATTAAGATCTTGAACTAGCACCCAAGAATTCTCCCCAATGTGCTCAAAAAATTAGTCACCGAGACCAGATGGCTTTGCAAGCAATTCTTATTGGAATGTAAGGAACAATGGGTCCCTATTTTACACGTAAAGTAGAAAACAGAGACTGAAGGAAAGCTACATGTCTCGTCTTTGAACTGGTAACTGATTCTCAAACTGAAAAGGAATTATATGCTAACTTTTCCTATGAACATAGACACAGAAATCACGAACAAAACACTCATAAGCT
>NW_006479630.1:0-394 GCF_000325575.1 Pteropus alecto | reverse complement strand
ACCAATGTTACCCCAATAAACTTAATTTAAAAAAGTATATATTATCAAAGGAGTATTTTTAAATGGTTTATTACTGCAATGATTTCTAAAAACCCTGTATCAATTTACACTCCCAACAATAGTGTATCAGAGGACCTGTCTTTCTCTATCTTTGCAAGAATTGATATCATTTCTTAAAAAGTTTTTTAAAGTTTAATAGGTAAAAAGTAGTTTCTGGTTTTCAGTCATGATGGTGGCATAGGTAGATGCTATGCTCGCCTCTTCCCATGACCACTTCAAAATTACAACCAAAACAGAAATCAACCATCATTGAGAATCACCCAAAGTCTAGCTGAACAAAAGTTCTATAATGAATGATAACAGTGGAAGCCATAGAAGACTGGTAGCAGGGGTG
>NW_006479629.1:0-394 GCF_000325575.1 Pteropus alecto | reverse complement strand
CAGGGCCACTGCCTCCAGACCCCGCCGCCCACTCCCTGGGTGTGGCCCTGCGCCGAGCCCTCTGCTCTCCGAGGCTCAGTGTCCCCAAGCGAACACTGGGGTACAGAGGGACTGCGGGGACCGATGACAGGCCCTCGAGCAGCCCGGTGTGGCCCCGGTCCCCGCTCCTCTCAAGCTGTGAAAATGGTTACACGCCCCAAGCGGAGCTGCCACCCGCTGCCAGGCCCCGCGGAGGGGAAGTGACTCCAGCCCGGGGGCTGCTCACCATAAGTGGCTGGGTGACGAGGACACAGCAGGCCACGGAGAGAGTCAGCAGGCACAGCCACTGCACACACTGCGTCTGGCTGAACCTGCCCCAGAGAGACGGGCCATCGGTCCCCACCCGGCCGCACGC
>NW_006479628.1:0-394 GCF_000325575.1 Pteropus alecto | reverse complement strand
TCCATCCCGCCGTCCTAGCGAACTTCCCGCTTCCCGCCTGCAGCTCCTGCCAGGGAGCCATGCCCGTCCCTGGACACTGTCCACGAGTGAGCTGTGGCCGTCTCCGGACACTGTCCACCAGGGAGCTGTGGCCGTCTCCGGACACTCAGCTCCCACCAGTGAGCCGCACCCATCCCCGACACCGTGTGCCTGCCCCACCCCATCAGATCCAGGTCCTCAGAGCTGTCACCTGCTGTCACCTGCTGTGACCTGCTGTCACCTGCTGTCACCTGCTGTCACCCTGCTTGCAGCTTCCAGAGCCGTTTGCACTGTCTCTGTGTGTCGCGAATGACCAACCGCAGTGGCCTCGATTTGGACCGGTTTTAGCGCCCGGGTCTCGAGGCCCGTCCTTCAG
>NW_006479627.1:0-394 GCF_000325575.1 Pteropus alecto | reverse complement strand
ACAGCCAAGACCGACACAGCCCCTGCCTTCATGGAGTTTTGAATCCAATGTAAATGTTAAACAATTGTGTATTTTTCATTATTTTCCATTCTGATTGCATGCGGGGAGCGGAGAGCGGGGCGGTTAAAGTGTATACCTGGGAGACTTGGTCTAGTCGGAGTCCAGGTGAGGCTTTATCACAGAAGGATGTTGAGTTGCGCTCCAGAGGATGAATGGAAATTGAATAGGGGAGGGGGCGAAGGAGAGAGATTCCAGGATTGGAACGGCGTTTGTGGAGGGATGAACAGGGAAGAAGAAGACATATTTGAGGAGCGGAAGGGAAGGCCGTGGCTGCAGGTGCGAGAGAGGGCGAACAGGTTGGCAGGACCAGGTGTGCAGCCTTGAAGGTCACGGG
>NW_006479626.1:0-394 GCF_000325575.1 Pteropus alecto | reverse complement strand
CTCTCTCTCTCTCTCTTTTCTCTCCTGCCTCCATTTCTATCTCCAGTATTTGAATATGCATGATAAACCAAATATAGAGAGAAAACAGAATATAAATGTATTAACAATATCTTGTTGGAAGTGACTGAACTGGGAAAAGAGTAAACATATACTGAGTTCCTATTTCTATGACAGGTACTGTGTTAGAGCTTTGTACCAATTAGAATTGTGGTTGACGACAAACAATGGAAAACCTGACTAACCTGGTTAAAACTAATAGAAGTTAGTTCGTTTGTTTCTGTCTGTCTTTCTGTTCATCGAATAAGGGTCCAGAGCAAGGGATCATTTTGCTACCCAACAACACTGAGACTGATGTCTGTATATTAATAGTTCTCTCTGCTGTTTTCTAACTTTT
>NW_006479625.1:0-394 GCF_000325575.1 Pteropus alecto | reverse complement strand
GTCCCTGCGCCTTACACGATGACACACGGGCGTGGGCGTGAGGGGCCGTCAAACGCCGTCACCGTTTTAACGCCGAAGGAGAGAAGCAACAAATCGCCTCCCGGCAAACAGCCAGCGGGGTTCGCTATCCTGCTCGGTCACCTCTGTGCGCAAACATTTTGCGTGTCGTTTTCAGGCTGCCGACGTCCGGGCTGGGGCGACTCCGAGGGTGAGTTTCCAGGTCGAGCTGAGAGACGACAGCCTTCGTGCCCGGAGGGGTGCTGCGTTTTGTGGGTGCGGAGGCCCGCGGTGCGGAGGCGGTGCTCACAGCCCATCGGCGGGCCGCGGGGTCGGCGCCCACAGCTTCGTGTGAAGATCACGCCTTTCCTGCCCCACGATCTCACGGGATGAGCAC
>NW_006479624.1:0-394 GCF_000325575.1 Pteropus alecto | reverse complement strand
CAACCCCCAAGAGCCCTTTTGCAGAAACTTAACCTGAAATTAAATAGTAAAAGGTCTGAAAATAGCCAAAATCTTGGAAAATTGATTATATGACAGTCACTATGTGATTTTAAGATGTGCTACGAAGCTGCAATAATCAAGATAGTAATCAAGAAAAGCATAAGGACTTCAGAAATTGATTTGAACACATATTATCAATTAAATTTCATGCATAAAACAACAGCAATATTGGTCTGTAGAAAAAGGATAGTCTTTTGAAAAAAATAGTAGTAGATGAATTGATGAAAGGGAGAATAGATGAAAAAGAAGGAAAGGAGAAAAGAAAGGAGGGAGAGAGAGAAAAAAGAGGGAGCAAGGGAGAGTGGAAAGAAGGAAGGAAGGAAGGAAGGAAGGA
>NW_006479623.1:0-394 GCF_000325575.1 Pteropus alecto | reverse complement strand
GCTTAAGGTTAAGGTTAAGTTAGTGTTTAGGTTAGAATTAGGTTTAGAGTTAATGTTAGTGTTAGGGTTAGCGTTAGCTTTAGTTTTAGGGTTAGGATAACGATTAAGGTTAGTGTTAGAATAAGGGTAAGAGGTGAAACATAGCATTTTTATTAGATTTAGTTTTCAGCTTAGGGTAGTTTAACGGTAGATTTTGGTAAGGGTTAGGGTTAGGTTAGGGATACTGTTATGGTTAAGGTTAGTGTTAGGATTAGACTCAGGGTTAGGGTTATTGTTTGTTTAAATTTTAGGGTAAGGGTTAGTGATAGTTTAGAGTTAAATTTAATGTTAGGGTTATATTACGTTAAGGGGTTAGGATTAGGGTTATTGTTAGTTTAAAATTTAGGGTTAGAGT
>NW_006479622.1:0-394 GCF_000325575.1 Pteropus alecto | reverse complement strand
AGCTGCGATTCTTCCCCGCGTGTTAGAACGCAAAGCCCGGCAGCACGCGCATGTGCGATGTGCCCCATGCCCTGAGATCCGTCATCGGCGACAGTAATAAACGACCTGGTGCATAATTATTGGGTGAGAAGCGCTGCTCAGACCCTCCCATAAATTAGGTCAGCTCTGAAAATGGAGCAGGCTGGCCGGCTTCGGGGCCGCGCTCTGCGGGTTTTCGGCCGCACGCAGGGGCGGGCGGGTTCCCGTTTCTAGTTCAGTGAGACACGGGGCTCGAGTCCTGGAGCGGAAGCGTTTGCGGCTTTGCCGCTCCGGGGCACGTCGGTCTGCGCGCTGGCAGAGCTGCAGTGCGTGCGTGTGCGTGTGCGTGTGTGTGTCTGCGCGTGTCTGCGCGTGT
>NW_006479621.1:0-394 GCF_000325575.1 Pteropus alecto | reverse complement strand
CATGCATGTGGCCCAGCTTCTTATTCATGTAACTGGAGGCCTACGAGTTCTCTGCAATAAGACAAAATCTCAATAAAAATTGTATAATCCAGTGTGGTTTTTTTCATAGTTTTATTTGGTACTCTAGTATATAGACCAAAAATAATCTAGTCAAGTGACAGCTCTTCAGAATTTCTCATCCTTAAGCGTTTCATTACACTAGAATAAGATGCTCTGTTTTTTGTTATTATTATTATTTTTTTCCATTTTTATGTTAGGTTGCATTTTTTTGAAAAGTTATCATTGGTCAAATTGCAGGTCTGCATTTTGGTAGTTTCATAGGTGTTCTTTCTTCTCTTGAGTTAGGCTACATCTTCCCCGACATTGTCCTTCTGATTTGTCCCTGAAAATGAAG
>NW_006479620.1:0-394 GCF_000325575.1 Pteropus alecto | reverse complement strand
AAGAAAATAATTTGTCAACAATTGTTTTGCCAATAGTGGAGACGGTTTGGGCTTGTTTAAGTACCCTCTTTCTCTGTTTTTCAATCATGAAATGGATGGATGAGGTCAAGGGTATGTACATCTGTGTTCATAAAGTAAGGCTAACAAAGCCACTCAGAGGCTAGATATATTTGACCACAAAACATTAGTGTTAGAACAGGTCTGATAAATCATCTAATCCAACTTTTTTTCACTTTACAGATAATCTCGGCCTTGCTAACAAATTCAGTAAACAGCTGTGCTATCTTAAAACTTGATGGCAAATGAATATTTTGAGCCATGTTTGTAGTGTAGAAGCCCATTTATCCAGTGGAATCGGGTCAGTGAATAACAGCAGGTTAAAGCTCATATTCAA
>NW_006479619.1:0-394 GCF_000325575.1 Pteropus alecto | reverse complement strand
CTCTTAATTACTGCAGCTTTGTAGTAAGTTTCAAAATTAGAAAGTATGATTCTTCAACTTTGTTCTTCCTTTTCAAGATTTATTTTTTAGCTATTTGGGGCCCCTTGAAATTCCATATGAATTTGTGAATTGGTTTTGACATTTCTGAGAAGAAGGCTGTTGGAATTTTGATGAAAATTACATTGAATCTGTAGATTGCTTTAGGTAGTATTGACATCCCTATGATGAACGCGCAATGCCTGTCCATTTATTTAGACCTTTAATTATTTTCAGCAACATTTTGCAGTTTTTCGCACAGAAAGTCTTTCACCTCCTTGATTATATTTATCCCTCAATATTTAATCCTGGATGCTATATTCTGGTAGCTCTATTCTTAATTTTTTGAGGAAATTCC
>NW_006479618.1:0-394 GCF_000325575.1 Pteropus alecto | reverse complement strand
AAGAACACCCCCTGAAGCCCAACTGGGACCCTCTCAAATAACACTGGGCCAATTGTTCCAGCCCTGGTGAGTATGTTCCAGAACTTCCTCCAAGGCCCTCCTAGTGGCTGAGCCACACTTAGCTCTACAACTTCCCTCCTTCCACTCCCCCCAAACCCTGCTCTCCAAATGGCAACTCTGAGTTGCCCCTGCCCTGCTGCCTCAGTCAAGTCTCTATCCATGCAGCCCCCTCCTGCACTGCCCATAGCCCGGAGCCTGGACCTGACTAACTCCCCTCTCACCTTCATGACTGAGCTCCAGTACCCTTCTCTAAGAAGCTTTCCCTGACCAATTCTCCTCTCCCAGATGCTCTGCTGTGTTCACGTGTCAGATTAGATAGATAGATGGATAGACA
>NW_006479617.1:0-393 GCF_000325575.1 Pteropus alecto | reverse complement strand
TTTCTACTCTCTTCCTATAAACTTTTCATTCCCCCTATGTTGCTAAGGATAGTTTTAACCAACGTTTAGTGAGTATGAACTCCAGACACTACGTTGAACATTTCACAAATATCATCTTATTTAATCTTTACATCATCCCTATAGAGTTTTCATTTTGGAAAAATAAAAATGAGCTTCGAGGATTAGAAACTTCAAGTAATGGGCCCCAATTTGTACATTAAGCAGCAAACCAGACCTTGAACAGATCCAGTTAACTCAAAAGTTTCTAATCTTTATCCCTCTGTGATGTGACTGCCCTAAAAGACCTGCTTGGCAATTTACTCATTCTCATGACCTCTTTCTAGAGCTCATAATACAAATAAAGTATTCAATAAATAACTGGAAAATATGTAC
>NW_006479616.1:0-394 GCF_000325575.1 Pteropus alecto | reverse complement strand
GTGGCTTCTTCCACTTAGCATAAAGTTTTTGAGATCCATGTCGTAAGATAAGCATTTTGTCACCTGTGTATAGACCCTTCCAGAACATTTTCAGTTCACTTAGAAACTTAAACTGCCGTATTGCAATCTCTATTACCAGGAGATGTGTGAGGACGGTTTTGAAACGAGGCCACATCTCCGGTTCCGATAACGTGCACCTCACTCCAGATGCATCTTAAGGGTTCCTAACTGCGTCTGTCAGGAATGTGTGTTGGGCGCAAGTATCACCTGACTGCGGTGGTTTGATTTTAAAAAACAATGTATTTTTCTCACATGACAAGCAATCCACAGGTTCAGTTGCTCAGTGATGCCATCAGGGACCCAGACTTTTTTCTGGGTGTTCTGTTCTTGTTGG
>NW_006479615.1:0-394 GCF_000325575.1 Pteropus alecto | reverse complement strand
GGGAGCAGGCAGGTGGGTCTCACCTAGCCAGGCCTTCTGGGGCACCCTGCTGAGCCCAGGTAGTGGCAACAGCAAGGGTGCACCCACCCCAGGTGACTGTGAGGCAGGTTGCCTAGCCTGGACCCCTGACTCCGACTCTTGCTCAGCCTCCGCTCCTGACAGGAACCCCGACGCCCTCCTGGCCCAGTTCCTGGAAGCCTTCCCCTAACTGCACTCGGTCATGTCCCCCTTCTCGGGATTCCTGGGGACGTCTGATAGAGGCTGAAGGCAGGCCCCCGGTTCCACTCACAGCGGTCGTCACCCCTCACCCGACATCTGGGCTCGAGGCAGGGCGATGCTGCCGGATGAAGCTCAGTGACTGTGAGAGGCTGGGCCCTGGGTCTCTAGGGCCTCA
>NW_006479614.1:0-394 GCF_000325575.1 Pteropus alecto | reverse complement strand
ATACAATATCAAAATACTAAGCAAAAATGTTATATACCTGAAATAAAACAGGTTATAAAATGTGGAGAATTTAGCAGGCAAAACTGTATTATAAGCAACACGTTAAATCCTGTTTTAAAACCATTGTAACTCTTTATAACATCTAAAACAAATATTAAAATGAGACTTTTAGTATCTTAGTGATATGATTTTGTCTTTAAATATTTGTTAAAGCTTGATGCTATACTTAGAATATATATTACATAATTCAAATGTCAAGTAGAAAGAGGGTATGCGACATGGTCCAAGCTTTATTTCAAACACTATTATTTCCAATTAATCCTTCTATGTGTTATTTTTTAAATCATAGTTTCATCCACGGTGAAAAAGGTTTAGAAGGTTGCCTAAAATTTTC
>NW_006479613.1:0-394 GCF_000325575.1 Pteropus alecto | reverse complement strand
GAGAGTTGGTGTGCTCTCTATTTGAGTTTTGCCCACAGGTTAATTTTGCATTTCTCTTTACTGCTGAATACTTTTGTTTCTTATGTTGTTCAGATAATGAGAAGATGTTATTTGGCATAATACTGAGAGTCATTCCATATAAAGTCTTGCAATGCATATCGATTAACACATTGACCCAACGATTATTATTAAGTGCTTAGGTTCTGTCAAACCCTACACTAAATAGTGACTAATGTCAGCTTAGGGAACTGCCTTCCAACATGAGAAAACAAGAGAGTAACAAAGTGAAAGGAATTTGATTCAGGGGGATTTTAAAACGATTCCTTGAGAAAACCATCACAGAAAGAGTTCCAAAACTCCCAAGTGACTGAAGAAAATTCAGTAGTAGGTAGCC
>NW_006479612.1:0-393 GCF_000325575.1 Pteropus alecto | reverse complement strand
TTTGTTTTGTTTTGTTTTGTTTTGTTAAATACACTAGTGATGACTAAATCTGAACAACTTTCGATGTCGATCACGTCTTGAAGGCTGATAATTTCCCTGGTGGCAGGCCTACTGAGAGCAAGCGGGCTAAAGGGGTTACGTGCTTGGGGAGACCACCGTCCTGAAGATTCATATTTATAACAAAATGCTGGGTGTTTGAGGTCCGTGTCATTCATGTGACCTGAGGAGGAAGAGCTGATCTTTAAGGGGGTGTTTCTCAGAGAGCAGTCCAGTTCACCTGAGTTGGAATCCCCCAGAGATGCTTGTCAAAGGCAAATTCTTGGGCCCTGCCCCAGACTGACAGACTTTTGGGGTGTGGGACGTGGGGATCTTTTAAACCAGCACCTGAAGTGG
>NW_006479611.1:0-394 GCF_000325575.1 Pteropus alecto | reverse complement strand
GCCTCTGCCTATGTGCCCTTAGCTGGGATGTGGCACCCAGGCTGCCCTTATTCTCTGTAAGAAGGAGTCCTCATGCAAATCCACTTCCTCCCTCCTTGTGGCCTTATTGAGTATCTCCTTGCTGAGCAGAATAGGGCTCTGATTATAGGAGGCTGTGAAGTGAGCTCTAATCACGAGGCCTGTGCCAGGTTACCAGAACTGTCAGTTTTGTTGAGTGAGACAGTGCTGACCCTTGATTCAGTACCTGCACACACACCTCTGGCTAGCCCTGAGCCTCTACCCTGGGCTTGTGGAGACCCCTCAGTCCTCTTCTCTAGTGAAGAGATCATCCATGAAGCTGAGGGGCATGCTGATAGGGCCAGTGGTCACGCTCGTGGATGAGAGGGCAGATTCC
>NW_006479610.1:0-394 GCF_000325575.1 Pteropus alecto | reverse complement strand
ATCTGGTCCCTCCAGCCCTGTCAAAACGCATCTATGTGGCTTTTCTGTAATGGCCTGGCCCAGCGTGAGAGAAAGAGGCCTTGGAGGCCAACCCTGCGTTCACATGTGCAAACGTTTCATCCACAGCCAATTCCGGAATGGTCAGCATTTATGTTTCTTTACTAAAGTTTTGGAGACTTAATCTCTACAGTTGGCAGAAGTAACCCCACATTTCTAATTAATCTGGACCTTGCCCCTTCAAACTAGCTTTGAAGTGCATGGAATCTTGATATCGGATTCTTTTCATTTCTGTAGAAAAAAATAATCATTAAGCTGAAATCTCCTTGTGTTTTGCAAGCTTCTGCAACGTGAAGCTCAGTGACTGTAGGATGGAGGGTGAATGAATGAATGAATG
>NW_006479609.1:0-393 GCF_000325575.1 Pteropus alecto | reverse complement strand
AAACAACCTGAGTGTTCATCAACAGATGAATGGATAAATAAAATTACATACACACACACAATGGAGCATTATACATCCATTAAAAATGAAGAAAATCTTGCCATTTGTGACAACATGGACAGATCTTGAGGGATTATGCTAAGTGAATTGAGTCAGGCAGAGAAAAACAAATACCGTATGATCTCATTTGTATGTAAAATCTGAAAGAAAAAAATAAGGAACTTTATAGGTACAGAGAACAAATTGGTGATTGCCATAAGTAGGAACTGGGGAATGGGCAAAATGAGTGAAGGTGGTTAAAAGGTACAAACTTGAGATAAATAAGTCCTGGGGTTCTAAAGTACAGCATGGTGACTATAGTTAACAATACTGTACTGTATATTTGAAAATTGC
>NW_006479608.1:0-394 GCF_000325575.1 Pteropus alecto | reverse complement strand
CTGTGAGTTGTTCTAGCAAATTATCAAACCTGAGGGTGGTCTTGGGGACCCCTGAATTTTTGACTGGTGTCTGGCATGAGAGCCATCTTGTGGGACTATTCTCTCAGATGGCACAGTTTGGTAAGCTCCCTTGCAAGTGGGTCACAAGTCCTGGGCAGATCTGGCAGTCTAGAAAACTGTGTCCTCTACCTTGCAGTTTAATGGACTCATGGCACCTATGTTCTGAAGAATGAGAGGGAGTACAAGTAGAAGAAAAGACTCATTCAATTTGAGGAACTTTCAATAAAGCCAAAGAGAGAGTCGAGGAGTTCCATACAGCCCTAGAGTGGACTGGGTTGAGGCCTAAGGCCGTACCTTAGTGCATCGATGTGCAGATGTGCGTGCATGCTTGTGT
>NW_006479607.1:0-394 GCF_000325575.1 Pteropus alecto | reverse complement strand
GAAAGACTTGAAGAATACTTACACTAACTCTGGGAATATGAAAGATTAAATCAAAGGTCTGTAGAAAGATTCAAAGAATATACAAGTAAGGATGTAGAAGTTAATGATGCTGAATCTGTGAATATAGAAAAGAAAAATAATCGATGCAGGCTTTGAAACAATTCAAGAAGGTAGATGTTGAATCCATAGATTCAAACAATCTGAAGCTGTATCTACAGATTTAAATGAAGAGCCACAGGGGTCATGAGAGGAAGTCAAGAGATGAGCCAAATAAATTTCAGAAAGCTTACTTTCAAATTAATACAAATACAAATTAAAGGTAGCATTCCTTAAAAAAAGAAAAAGAAAAAATATTGTTACTTCCTTATGAAACTACATCACCATCTCTGAAGTG
>NW_006479606.1:0-394 GCF_000325575.1 Pteropus alecto | reverse complement strand
GCACGATAAAACAATAGAATGAGATGTGACTGTATTTCCAGTGCCAGGTACTGTGCTGAGCCCTTTACATGCGTTATTGCATCAAAACGCACCACGAGGCAGTTAATAATATTAATCCCGCTTAACAGATAAGGAAACTGAGGCAAAGAGAAGTTATTTGTCCAAAAAACATGCAGATCATAAAGGATGTAGACATGATTTGCCAAGGCATTCTGAGAACACTCCAAGTGATCTATTTCATAAGCTCGTTGGGAAATTAGTGGTATAATTTGCATCTGTTACACATTTTCCCCAATTTAATAGGTAAAAAGGAGAGAGTTGAACAAGATTTTGTTTTACATTTCCATAATTACCAGCAAGTACCAAATGCTTTTATGAAATACAGCAGGTTCTC
>NW_006479605.1:0-394 GCF_000325575.1 Pteropus alecto | reverse complement strand
CATTGGGATAGATAAATCTACCTCAGTTTTTTCATTGTCGCATACAATTGCCTTATTTTGGTAATTCTATCATTTTTAAACCAACTCCCCATCCAAAGATATTTAAGTTGCTACCTAATATTTTTTAAAACATTTATTTTTTTCTCAAACTGTACTACTAGATAAGATCATGGACTTAAAGTCAGCATGTGAACGACTGCACATCATAGGAGGAAAAAAACCTTCGGACTTGGGTTACCCAGGTATTCCAAAATAATGACAAATTCAAGGCAAGGTTTTTGCTGATGGACAAAATCAATAAGACCCTGCAGTGAGGTCTGAATTTTCCACGTGCCCTGTCTCTGGCAGTGCCACTAGCCAATTTTCAAGATGTCTTATTCCTTTCTCACTTTTA
>NW_006479604.1:0-393 GCF_000325575.1 Pteropus alecto | reverse complement strand
TAAAAAAACAAGTAAACTCTCAGAATGAAAACATCCCTGCACCAAAATCTTGAACAAAAGCAACATAACAAGCATTTCAGACAGTCCTTGAGCCTTAAGACGAATAGATATTCAATATGATAGTTTTGTATGTTTTTACTAAAGCAAAATATTGATTTTTTTCACTGGTAGTGATAATGTGTATGTTAGTTAATGCAAGATGTTATGGTGCTGTTTCAGTGTATGGTGTCTTTAGCGTTTCCTGAAACATGAAACATGTTTTATAGAACTATTCTCTCACTCATCCTCACTGGTTTGGGAGCCCATTTATAACCCATTTGTATAAGTGACAGTTGCTGAGGATAAATCCTTTTTCAAGCCAAATAGAGCATGAAGAAAAGAATGGAAAACAGA
>NW_006479603.1:0-394 GCF_000325575.1 Pteropus alecto | reverse complement strand
GAACTATTCATGCAAATTATCTGACTGATGGTGTTGCTGGCAAGACCCCTAAGATTCCCCTGATAAGGCAGGACCTAGAGGGCAGCAGCAATTTAGATGCAGACGAATATAAAAAGAAAGTAATTAAGAATTTTCTTTACATATATTCCAGAAGGAAAACTAGAGTTATTTATCAAAAGAAAGATACTTTGACAAATATGCCTTAGGAAATTAGACCTGGTTGACAGACAATTTAAAAAGGATCTTTTACTTAGTGTTCACCTACAACCGGATGATGCATCAATGATGCTGGGACATAGTGTAATCAGTAGTAAACCCACCTAATACTTGGAATTAGCAAGAGAGCGATGTGGAGGACAGATATATATATAAAATGATACACAGTTATCAGAGG
>NW_006479602.1:0-393 GCF_000325575.1 Pteropus alecto | reverse complement strand
TCCAAAAGCATCGGAATACACATGCTTCTCAAGCACACGTGGAACATAACCAAGGACAGATCATATGTTAGACCACTAAACTTGATATGATTTCAATCTTAACAAATTTAAGACAGATCATATTACGCATCTTTCCAACCACAATCGTATGAAACTAGAAATCGATTACAAGAAGAAAAATGGAAAATGAACAAATATGTGAGATGAATAACATGCTACTGAATAATCATGGGTCAAAGAAGTCGAAAGCGAAGTAAAAAAATTCCTTGAAACAAATGAAAATTGATATGTAACATATCAGAATTTACAGTCCTAAGAAGAAAGTACATAGTGATAAATGCCCATGTTAAAAAACAAGAAAGACTAATCATCAGAGAAATGCAAAAGAGAAAC
>NW_006479601.1:0-393 GCF_000325575.1 Pteropus alecto | reverse complement strand
AGTATAGTTGACATACAATATAATTTTAGTTTCAGTTGTACAACATAGTGATTAGTCATTGATATGAACCCCCAATCCTACTTCTGGGTATCTATTCGAAGATACAAGAAACATTAACTTGAAAAGATATATGCATCCCTATGTTCATTGTAACATTATTTACAATATACAGAAGCTTTCTAGGAATCCATTGATAGATGAACGGATAAAGATGATGTGGTATAGACACCCACGTTTGATGGTTAAAATTTGGGAGGAGCATCACAGCTGTGGAAGTCCTCCTTGAGGATGGAGTGGTCCCAGCCTCACACCCAGCTCCCCAACCCAGGGTACCAGTGCCGAGAAGAAGAAGTTCCATAAATTCTGGCTATGAAAACCAGCAGAGATCCTGGC
>NW_006479600.1:0-393 GCF_000325575.1 Pteropus alecto | reverse complement strand
GCAAATTTCCTTCAGTAGAGATGACTGTGACAAGAAGTAAAGGTTTGAATTACAATGATAAGGAAGGAGGAACGGGAAGTTCCATGAGATGGGAAACAGTCTGACCCATAGATTCGGTTGATTTGCAAGGAGAAATCTGACGTGTTTTAAGAAATCTATTGCTATGGCTACGTGAATTATATACAGCAGAGTATTGAGAGAAAGATTAGGAATTATCAGAACATATCAGGCTGCAGATTCAGAAAATGTAGCTATATGTAAATTTGTTCTACAGGTGTTTTTATTTTCTGATATCAAAAGGGATGGCATGTCCTAAATGCGGTGACTGACTCACATCCTTAGTGGAATTGCCTCTGCAGTATACGCTAACTCTCTTGGCATGGATTTCTGCTG
>NW_006479599.1:0-392 GCF_000325575.1 Pteropus alecto | reverse complement strand
GGGAAGCTTGGATCTATAGCTGACTGGGTCAGAAGCTTGGGTCAGAAGCACAAGTGATAGTAATTGGCATCTGATGTGGGGAGGGTCAGTCTCACAGGACTGAAATTTTAACCTATATGATCTGGCTACCTCCAGGTAGATTGTGTCAGAATTGAGTTCAATTGTAGGACACCAGCTAGTGTGAAAAAACTGCTTGATATGGGGGGAAAAACCCACACAGCAGAATTGAGTACAGAATTGTAACTCATGTTAGGTTTATCGTCATCTATCATATCATTTATATTAATTGTGGTTAAGAGAGATTTTTTATAATTATCTCTCGGTATGTATTCTTCACTTTTTCTTTTGAAGAGTTCATATAAGTTTATTTTTTAAGATTTTCTTTTCTTTTT
>NW_006479598.1:0-393 GCF_000325575.1 Pteropus alecto | reverse complement strand
ACTGTGAATAATGCTGCAGTGAACACTGGGGTGCACATATCTTTGTGGATAAATGCTTCCAAGTTTTTTGGGTAAATACCTTAATTTTTTGAAGAGCTTCCAACTGTTTTGCATAGTGGCTCTATAAATCTACATTTCCAAGAGCACAGTATGAGGGTTCCTTTTTTCCCTGCAACCTCTTCAACACTTGTTATTATTTGTCGTGCTGGTGATAACCATTCTAACAGGTGTAAGGTGGTAACTCATTGTAGTTTTGATTTGCATTTTCATAATAGCAGGTAATGTTGAGCATCTTTTCATACGTCTGATGGCTGTTTGTATGTCTTCTTGGGAGAAGTGTTTGCTCAAATCCTCTGCACATTTTTTAAATGGATTGTTTGTTTTTTTGTTGTT
>NW_006479597.1:0-393 GCF_000325575.1 Pteropus alecto | reverse complement strand
AAAAAAAGAGAAATAGAAGAATCTAAAAGAATTGGTATGAGAGAAAAGAGAGATGCTTAGCTTATCACCATTAACTTAGGGTCAGGCCCCTTTGTACTATGTCACCTTAGGCTATGCCACAGTACGAGGAGTCAGTCTCAGTATCTGTGTACCACTGTTGCGATCAAAGTCTAAAGAGATTAAGACTGGTAGCAGGTGGAAAACACTTTCTTTGAAAATGTCAGGCATATCTAAACCATATTCCTTTTGTTGCACATCACCTGCCCTCCTTACTTACTCAAACCGCTTTGTAGACGCAGGAGACAGTTTGGGATGGTCTGGTTAAATTGCAGTTGTTCTCTGTGTCCAAGCGTTAGAGTTTTAGAGCTTGTGCAGATGTTGAGAAAGGATACC
>NW_006479596.1:0-393 GCF_000325575.1 Pteropus alecto | reverse complement strand
CCTCTTTGATTTGGGCAGAATTGGCCTTTTGAAAAAAATTTTTAAATTATGTGTCACGATTTCGTCACCTGTCTCCGCTTTCTCCTTCTTTGTAGTACTGTTCGCTGTAGCTCCTTTTGGCCCCTCTCTCAGCCTCCCTAATCTAAGTCAGACTCACGACTCCGTGGCTAGACTAGGCCAGGCGAGGACTATTTGCATCTCCATTGTACAGACGAGGACACTGAAACGGAAGTCGCACAGGTAGTCACGGAAAAGCCAGGATTTGAACTCAGACGATCTGACCACAGGATCTTTCTCCCAATCACGATGCCAACGGCTCTACAACCCAGGTAATCACGTCGCCAAGAAAGCCACGCACCTGGATTTCTACCTCTGCCACAAAACCTTTTTTTT
>NW_006479595.1:0-393 GCF_000325575.1 Pteropus alecto | reverse complement strand
GCTGCTGGTATTCCTCGCTTTGTGGCTACCTTACTCCAAACTCTACGTTGTGGTCACAGTGCATTTCCTCTTTTGTGTCAAATCTTCCTCTGCTTCCCTGGAATAAAGATGTATGTGATTGCATTTCTTTCCCACCTGGATAATCTCCCCATCTCAAAATCTTTAACTTGGTCATATCTGCGAAGACTGCCATATAAGGTGACAATCATAGGTCTAGGAATTAAGATATCCATATCTTGGGGAGGGGTTGGTGGCTACTTTTCATCAGGCCACACCACACTTTATGTGAAAATGAAGGGATTAAGTTCATTTGCCTAAGGATACACAAGCCTTAAGCAGCAAAGTCTGGATTTGAACCTGAATCTATTTGATCCTGGAATCTGTCTGTCTGTC
>NW_006479594.1:0-393 GCF_000325575.1 Pteropus alecto | reverse complement strand
CACACACACACACACAATGAAACACAGAGTGGTATCTAACATTCCCAGCATGACGCTTATTTGAACTATGTTCCCCTGATATTTAAGGACTGGCACAGCTACACATCTCCCATCGCAGGAGGAGACAAGGAGGCAGGTTTTGGCTGTTCCTGTTTGACCCGGACACAGGAAGACACATGAAGTCATGCCCGGATCCCAGCTAGGCCCTTGATGACACCTAGTTTTCACTTTTGGGCCGCTGCAGGCCGGGGACTTCCACACTCTCCTCAGCTCTCTGGCATGCCTTGCTAACGGACGAAGGGAATGTACCTGGTGGTACGGCTGGGTCAAGGATGTGTGGTCTCGCTTTCTGAGCCAATTGCCAGGCTGAATGAGACATCACCAAACTCCATG
>NW_006479593.1:0-393 GCF_000325575.1 Pteropus alecto | reverse complement strand
ACACACACACACACACACACTGAAACATTCCTCAGCCGTACAAACCCTGCCATGCGCAGCCACAAGAATGGCCCCTGAGGCGATCGTGGGAAGTGCACTGAGTCAGACACGGAAGGACACGTACTGTGTGGCCTGAGCCAAGAGCAGAGCCGGTGCCAGTTGCCAGGAGCTGGGCTGGGGGAGACGGGGCGCCGGCCAAGGGGCCTGAGCTTCCGCTATGAGACCGGGCAGCTCTGGGGGCCGCCGCTAACAACGTCATAGCGCGCACTTGAAAGCCACTGAGAGCGGCTCTAAGTGCTCTCGCCGCAAACATCCGCCGTGCCGTGGTGACGTTAGGTGACCTCGTGGGGACGTTCCACACGCCAGCCATCACACTGAACCCCTGAAACGTCC
>NW_006479592.1:0-393 GCF_000325575.1 Pteropus alecto | reverse complement strand
AAAAGAAATAAAAATACAGATTACCGTAGATGAAATATCTGTCAGGAGATCCTTCCTTTGCAAAGTTGCTACTCAGTACTGCATGAAGCAATGAAGCACAGAGGCTCCCTACAAATGTCATACAGCTTCGTGGCGTTGTGCAAACTAGCTCACCAAAATACCGTGCAAGAAATGTTTGCGTATTTATTTATAGAGAATACATGTACCTGTGCAAATGGCACCATGATCTGTGGTGGTGGGTGAAGGGGAAAGGTCAAATTATTCTTAATTTTTTTAAACATCACTATCCCTGGGCCAGTTATTCCTCTGGATTGGTTAATCACAGCTTCCTACCCTTCCCTACCCTCAAATTAATCAGTTATTTGATCCAGAATGCCTTCTGTCCTGATCTCC
>NW_006479591.1:0-393 GCF_000325575.1 Pteropus alecto | reverse complement strand
GATCATAGTTTGGTAGCCTACATAGCTGTTCTCAAGCCAGTCTTCTCATATAGACTGGATCTTTCAATTAAATGGCAGTAGGTAGCTGTCTTGGCCATGCTCTGGTACACAAGGACCCTCCTTTTCTCTGTGTTTCTGTGAATTTTATCAAGGAATGTAAAAAGATAACACAAAAGTGAGTGCCACACCAACACCCGATGTGACCAGGTCAACCTATGATGCCCTCAGGCTATTCTCTTGATGGTCATGCGATTCCCACAGGAAAAGACCTGAGTATCTAGAGATCCCATCTCCTTGCTACAAGATTTACACCTCATTTGCCATTGCTGGCTAAAACGAGAAATTTCAACACATTGATGGAACTGCCTCAATGTCAATATCTCAGCTTTCTTT
>NW_006479590.1:0-393 GCF_000325575.1 Pteropus alecto | reverse complement strand
GCAGGTGCTGGAGGGACAGAGGAGGCTGGGATGGGCTCTTCTCCCCAGGAGGATGCATCTTTCTAGCAGAGGGCCACCAGTGTGCGCCCTCATGGTGAAAGGCTTCGCTGGCACTCTGGAGGGCGGACCCTGCTTGAAACACCTATGATGTGTCTCAGTGTGGACTTTTTATTTTTTTTTAATCCTGTCTGGGATTCATCGGGCTCTCTGAGCCTGAGGACTTGGTGACTTCATCGCTTCTGTGAAACTTTCAACCGTAATGTTGAATATTGCACCTCTGCTCCCTCTCTGGTTTTTCCTCCTGTAACATTGACTTTGTTAGAGCTTCTCTCTCTTCCTTGCGTGTGTTTTAAACTCCTTCGGAAAGTCTTCATTAAGGTATCATTCACTACC
>NW_006479589.1:0-393 GCF_000325575.1 Pteropus alecto | reverse complement strand
ATTGTAGGAAAAATGCTGAGTCATTGAGAGGATACCACTTGATGGTGGAACGAATGGCTCTTCAGAATTTCTCTATACCAAAGTTCAGAGTTCAAATCCTGAAAGGGACTGGCTTAACCACTGAGGAAAGAAAATTGAGATTTTGACATTGAGGCTGTTCCATCAACGTAGTCTGAGGAGGATTATTTTAGCCTAGCAGAGAAAAGTGAGGTGGAAGTCGCTTGGAAATCTCATGACAAGAATTAGAGAATCTCTCGATACTCACAAGGCTTTTCTGCAGGTTTCACATGACCATGAAGAGACACACCTGAGAACATCACAGATAGTCACGTGATATTGTGTTGATGGTGTGGCACTAACTTTTGAGTTACACTTCTCCATTCCTTGGTAAAA
>NW_006479588.1:0-393 GCF_000325575.1 Pteropus alecto | reverse complement strand
GGATTGGGCTTGTTCAGAGTAGCATGGCTGTAGACCAGTTTTTCATAATGTTAAATGGTCATAAGCGAGATAGAGTTTACGTAAAGATTATTTCAACTCTTTATTTATTTATTTTTTGTTTGTTTTGTTTTTTGGGTTTTTTTAATATATTTTAACTCTTTAAATGTAGACATAGAAAGATGGTTTGGAGATAACACAAGATGTTAACTGCAGTGGTCTGTCTGGGTGGTAAATTTTAGATGACATTTTTCTTAAACATGTTTTTCAGTTTTTCTACAATGAGTATGTATTGCATTTATTACTAGAACTAAGTACTTTATTTTTTAAGCACCATCTATCTGTGAGACACTCCAGAGCTGTTTCCATCATCATCATCATCATCGAAAAAAAAAA
>NW_006479587.1:0-393 GCF_000325575.1 Pteropus alecto | reverse complement strand
CAAGTGGGTGGTGTGGGGTGGACGAGAGGAAGGGTTGAGCGCAGGACCTGGCATGTCGGAAGCGAGCCAATCAAGTGTTAGCTCGTGGTGGGCAGATGGTGGGATGAATGAATGTCTGGGCAGGTGAATAAATGAATGAAGCCGTGATGGATGAGGAAATACATGGGTAGACAAGAAATACATAGGTAAATGAAAGCCTACACTGATATACGAATAAAGGTTTGGATGGATGGGTGAATGGACGGATGGATAGATGAATGATGGGTGGATGATGGATGAATGGATGGATGGACAGGTGGATGAATGAATGAATGCATGCATGGATGGAAGGGTCAATTATGGATGATAGCTATATGAATGGCTAGGTGGATGAATGAATGATGGATGGATGAT
>NW_006479586.1:0-393 GCF_000325575.1 Pteropus alecto | reverse complement strand
TAACTGGCCTGGCAGCTTCCACTTCCTCTTTGGAACAGTCGGTCCCTCTTAAGATGCCAGATGCCGTCTGAGATGTGATTATGCTGTGACCATGCTGGAGAAGACAGACATGGGGAGGCTCTGGAGAATGAGACATCAGACATATGCATGAAGGAGCCAAGCCAACTCGCAGCCCCATCATCACAGAACCCCAAAAGATGCAATAATTGAAGTCCACAGATACCTCTGGAATGGGAGCAGGGGATCTGAAGACATACTAAAAAAAGGAATTGATTAAAGTTTATTAAGAATCAGTAGCCACCCCATACAACTTGGCAAGTGTCCCTTTCCTAACCTGGCAAAAGATTGGACATTCATTCTCCAGAGAGGACAGAGGGTCTCTAGAGAAGATTA
>NW_006479585.1:0-393 GCF_000325575.1 Pteropus alecto | reverse complement strand
CCTTGTGAAGAATTTAGAAAATTAGATTTGGTAGGTAATGAGGTTGTAACAATGACAGTGAAATGCATACTTAAAGCCTGAGCTATTATGTACTATTTATTATGATTAAATGTCATCAATCCTTTCCTGGTATTTATAAGTATATAAAAAATAAGTTTGAAGATCTCTACCTTTTTTCTTCATATGTTTCATATATAATGTATCATTTTAAGGCAAGACAGACACATGAATAGATAATAAGAATAATTTCTGAAATGAAGAAATCACATCTCCTTTACTCACTAAAAAATTTACTATAATTCTAATATAGATAATACAGTATCTAAATTTAAGACTCAAAATGTGGGATCCTGCCCCAGAGTACTAGAGAAATGGTAAGAAGGAAGGAAGGAA
>NW_006479584.1:0-393 GCF_000325575.1 Pteropus alecto | reverse complement strand
CCCCTGAGCATGTATGTCATTTAGAGGTCACAGGGTAATCAGTGGATAAAAACAACCCATTGTACAGCTGTCTTCCCAGACCCTCTGTGCACTCTCGAGGACTCTCACGAAAACCTTAGATGTACTATCTAGGGACTGAAGAAAGACCATGAATTGTCTTTAGTCTGAGCTGGGTCTAATTTACTATCCTTCGCATAAAGGTTGTAGTCTAGCCTACTTTCATGTTTTATGAATAAAGTTTTATTGTAACAAAGGCACTCCTGTCATTTATGTATTATTTATGGCAGCTTTTACACTACAATTACAGAATTAGTTGACTAGTTGTAATGGAAAGCAGATAACCCACAAAGCCAAAAACATTTACTCCATAGCATTTAGAGAAAAATTTTGCCA
>NW_006479583.1:0-393 GCF_000325575.1 Pteropus alecto | reverse complement strand
CCTTTCCACTGTGTCCTCTTGATACATGATAATGACCTTTCCTGCATCTTTAGTTTCATTATAGGAGGCTTTTTCCAACTATCTGTGTTAACTTAAAACTAATTTTTCCTTCTGAAAAACTTTTTTCCCTCCACTCTCAAATGGTGGTTTCTCAAGATATCACACCCCAAGTACCCAGGTTTGAAAGATAGGTTTGGCAACTGCTTCAGTCTTAATTGCCACTTTTCTGTCATTACTCCTCTACCCTCATTGGGATTACCTTCTCATATCCTACTGCTGTCAATCTCCAACCTCTTTGTCACTTTCCATCATTCATGGAAGTATCAAAAAACTAGATCAAAACTTGTATTTCATTAAAAAACACAAACAAAACAAAACAAAACAAAACAAAAC
>NW_006479582.1:0-393 GCF_000325575.1 Pteropus alecto | reverse complement strand
CTTCCAAGATCAGACAAGATCAGGCGTGTTCAGGGATGCATGGCTGTAGACTCGAGAGCCCTTATAACGTTTCACTCAGTACACTACATAATTTACTTATTTATTATGACTTGTCACTTGCTGTTTCTCTACTTTCTCTCCCCCGGCTAGCCTGTAGGCTTAATGAGGCCAGGGGTCTGATACAGAATAGGGCCATGCACAGTAGGTGTTCAATAAATATTCGGTGAATGAATGAATGATACTAAGATGTGGGTCCTGACAGGTCGAGAAATCATGCCAATGTGTGTCTTCAATTCTGAATCGAGTCCAGTCAGAGTGGACGGGAGCGTGGAGAGTGGCTAAGGGTGCGTGAACCCAGACCGTCAGACGGTCCACAGCAGATGTAGGAGCCAG
>NW_006479581.1:0-393 GCF_000325575.1 Pteropus alecto | reverse complement strand
AAGCAGGCCTGAGCAAGAGAAGCGTGGCTCAGAAGCCCCCTCATAACTCTTCATAGCTCTGCTGGTTCCGCTTCTCTGCAGGACCCTGGCTAATAGCCTTACAGGGAGGACACCACGTCTTAAACGGTGTAGTCACATCCCGCAGAATGACAACCAGTAAAAACACACTGAGCCCATGCTCTGCGGGAAGGGGGGACCTCAGTGCCCCCGCTCCAGTTACAGGTGGATGCAGACCCCAAGGGCACCTGGGCAGCAACCGCCATCACAGCCTGACAGCAATCCTGCCATCTGAAAGCGCTACTGATGAGAGGAACGGCAGCCCAGCCCCCACCCACCCGGGACTGGGGCTGCCACCAGGAGACAAAGAGAAGCATCGCTCTGAGCCAAAGCAGA
>NW_006479580.1:0-393 GCF_000325575.1 Pteropus alecto | reverse complement strand
TTTACAGCCAGGGGACTAAATTAGGTTTCTTATGAAGAGAGTGTACATATGCAATAGAATGGAGAGTGCCAACCAAAATGGCAGCTAGAGGATGAGATGGTTGTAAATGCCTTGCTGATACTTGCTGTTATCAGTAGAGAGGATCTGCAGTGCAATTTTCTTCAAGAATCTGGAAATTAAATGAGCGTTAAACTGTAAAACTAACATATAATGGGCCAGAGCAGATATGCAGTGCCACTTTAATGATATAGAACGGTTCTAAAATCTGTAAGACGTCACTGTAATCTGTGTTATGGGATAAATTGTGCCCTCACAAAATTTATACATTGAAGCTCTAACCTGCAGTACCTCAGAATGTAACCATATTTAGAGATAAGGTCTTTTTTTTTTTTT
>NW_006479579.1:0-393 GCF_000325575.1 Pteropus alecto | reverse complement strand
CAAACTGCCATAACTCACCTACTAAGGGACAAACGCTCTCACATTGGCTCAGAAGATAAATGACCTCTACGCGAAACTTCGAAAGGCTGGGAAGAAGATCGGACCACACTCAGGTGCATCTGGAGAGCAGGGGGCAGCAGCCACACGAGACAGCGCCACGCTCGAGGTCAAGACAAAGCCAGCTCGTGACCGTGACACGGTGTAGGCAAAATGACTATTAATAAGGGAGCATCAGAATATTTAAAATAGAATTTTATATGTTGAAATAGACAAAAGTTGATAAACACAGAAATAAGGAGAAATTGGACAGAACACAATAGAAATAAGAGATATTTAACATACTATAGGTCACGGGCATGAAGAATGGAAGGAAGGAAGGAAAGAAGGAAGGAA
>NW_006479578.1:0-393 GCF_000325575.1 Pteropus alecto | reverse complement strand
TTCACTTTCCAAAGGCTTTTTAATGCCAGGGGGAAAGGCTTTTTTTTAAAAAAAAGGACCATCGAGATCAGATCTGGTCCTGAAACTCGGTTACAGAGTCAAGGAGGCGAGGCCAGTGGATTCGAAGCCCGAGGGCTCTGATCCCGCTCGGAGATGTAATGTCGGGACCAGCGATCAGAGTGAAGACTCAGATTAGGGTCACAGTCGCAGAGCTCTGGGTTCAGTGGGAGAAGGGCTACCACAAGCTCCGAGGGAAAGGAAAGAGGGAGGGCCGTTGGCGAGGAAGGCAGAGACCACGCTACTTCAATACGGAAAACACAACGTTCTTTCCTAAGGCCCCGCAGAACTCCAGAGCCGGCTCCCTATGCAGAGGGAGAAAAAAAAAAAAAAAAA
>NW_006479577.1:0-392 GCF_000325575.1 Pteropus alecto | reverse complement strand
ACCCCAACACACAACGTGTATATAACCTACCTCTAATCACATCCGTTTTCATTTCTCCTACTTTGAGAAACAGAAACTCAGTATAGAGAAATCGATCTCTTCTGCATTTGCTTTATGTTATTCCCCATTTCTCATCATTGTTGTTCAATGTTCACAGAGTCACTTGGGCTAAAACCTATGGATTCATCTGTAGAAAATATTCATGTGAAGACACTCCTGTAAGGGAACCCAGAGCTGCTCTGGGAAAGGAGTTCCTCCCTTTGTGTTTCTTCTGGGTTTTGCATCCACAGTGAGGGTGTTGACCTTCTACTGGCTCCAGTGGCTCAGAGACTGGGATACATCGCCTGGCTCGTGGTGTCCGGCAGAAGATGTGGGGAGTTTTCCTTCTTTAC
>NW_006479576.1:0-393 GCF_000325575.1 Pteropus alecto | reverse complement strand
CGAAGCAGCCCGTCTCCTGGCCCTCGTTCCTCTGGAGCGGTGGCCTCTCCTCGCGGTCCTCCCAGTGCTGGGGGCAGCACTTACTGCTGTGTCCTTGGGTTTGTTGTCCTTCGGTTTCCGGTGTGTGTACTTACGTTTCCGGCCTCCCCTTTCCGAGCTTTCTGAAGGGCCGCGCACTCATCTGCAGACTCGAGCCGAGTTAGCGCGGTAGCTCGGGGAAGCGGGCTGCTTCTGAGGCGGATCCCAGGCTGC
The DNA here is from genome assembly GCF_000325575.1 of Pteropus alecto. Classification (NCBI taxonomy): domain Eukaryota; kingdom Metazoa; phylum Chordata; class Mammalia; order Chiroptera; family Pteropodidae; genus Pteropus; species Pteropus alecto. The sequence goes on along the minus strand of NW_006479576.1, from coordinate 141 downwards.
CCCCATCCCCGTCACAGGCAGCGGCTTTTACAGCACACTGAGTGTCGCTTACAATGAAAACCAAACTCCCCGCCTCCCGCCTTCGCTGGAGCCGCCCAGTGTCCGGACCTCGGTGGGTGCGCAGAGACGCGGCCGTGTAGG
>NW_006479575.1:0-393 GCF_000325575.1 Pteropus alecto | reverse complement strand
CTCTTATTTTTAATACGAATGTTTCTGCTATTTTACTTTTAAGTATTCTATGGGCTGCTGGTTTCAGAGAAAATTTATAAATTATATCAAGGTATTACATTTCTTTTACTAGATTAGAGTTTTTAAAATTAGTGATTGATGTTTAATTTACATCTCTTTGTCTTGATTAGACTGACCAGAACATTGTCTGTTTTACTGGGAAAAGGATGCTGAAGCTTTTAATTCAATGCTCTTCTTAATTAGACACTGGCCTCCCACTTAGTACTCAACTGCTTCTCCAGGGAAGGACCCTCTGCTCTGTCCTTCTGCTATACAGGACACAAAAACCCTTCACTTTGGGTCAGACCGACCATCTACCATCTGACACCACTCTTATGGCTGAGCAGCTAAGCA
>NW_006479574.1:0-393 GCF_000325575.1 Pteropus alecto | reverse complement strand
AGCCACCCTAGTCACCACTCAGTGGGCTTGTGAACAGAGTGGCTGCGGTGGCAAGGACAGAGGCTATGCATGGGCTAAGCAACATGGACTTCCCCTCACCAGGCTGACCTGGCTACGGGCACTGCTGAGCGCTCATTCTGCCAGCAGCAGAGTCCCTGATATGGCACCACTGCCTTAGGAATCACCCAGCAACTAGTGGCAGGTTGATTACATTGAACCACTTTTATCATGGAAGGGGCAAGTTTTGTTCATATTGGAATAGACACTTATTCTGGATATGGATTTGCCTCTCCCGCATGCAACGCTTCTGCTAAAACTACCATTTGTAGCCTTACAGAACGCTTTATACACCATCATAGTATTCCACACAGCATTGCTTCTGATCAAGGAACT
>NW_006479573.1:0-393 GCF_000325575.1 Pteropus alecto | reverse complement strand
AAAAAAATTCCCCATACAACACCTTTTAACAAATATTAATGAAAAATTATGAATAGCAGGGAGAAACATAAAGAGTAAGTCTACCTGACTATTCACTCTTGTTACTTGTCATATCTCTTGCCAAATTGTTTCCTGGGAATCCAAATAGTCTTACTTTATTAAGGAGAACAGTTCGACCTCCAAATTTACACAACCATTCACATCAACATTCATTCTCTACAAAAAAAAAGAGCCCAGTTAATAGTACTCATTATTCCTAGATACCTGGTATGGGAAATTAATATTTTCTGTTGACGTGCTACTGGTGCTCTAGTAAGATGCACTGCAGTCTGGCCCATCGTTGGAAGCACTACAAAGGGAGCAGACAATTCTACCAGAGGCATCGGACAGGAT
>NW_006479572.1:0-393 GCF_000325575.1 Pteropus alecto | reverse complement strand
GTTAGGGTTAGAATTAGCTTTTGAGTTAGGGTTACTGTTAGGTTAGGGATAGGGTTAAGGTTAGGTTAATGTATGGGGTAGGATTAGGGTTATGTTAGGGTTTGGGTGAAGGTGAGGGTTAGGTTCAGGGTTAGGTTAAGGTTAGGGATAGGATAATGTTAGTGTTAAGAGAACGGGTTAAGGTTAGGCTTAGGGTTAGGGATAGGTTTGGCTTTAGGTTTTGGGTTAGGGTTTGGGTTAGGTTAGTGTAAGAGTTTAGGGTTAGTGTTAGGGTTAGCATTATGGTTAGATTTAGGGTTTAGTGTTAGGATTAGTGTTGGTTAGGTATAGAAATAGGTATGGGGTTAGGTAGGGTTCAGGTTAGTGTTAGGGTTATGGTTATGGTTAGGGTTA
>NW_006479571.1:0-393 GCF_000325575.1 Pteropus alecto | reverse complement strand
TTTAGTTTCTTTACTATGATATACACATGAGATTGATATGTCCTAATTTCTCATCTAGGGCAGAGTCCATTCCTTATGCATCTTTGTATGCCTATTGCAAGTGTTCTGAATGGATTTTAATTATTTAATTATTTATTTTATCTGTAATATTTTATTTTATCATTATTATTGCTGTTTTTGTTAATTGTGATTATGAGCATAATCACTTATTCCCAGTATTTACTCAGGACTTATGTCTATGTTACCTAGTTTTGTTTTGTGGGATAGGCTTAATGGCTGGTCTAAGGAACTGCTGTTATGACCCTAGAGGTTTTCTGGACCTTTGTTTTCATTTTGCAGATCTAGGTTCAAGAATGACATAACTATGTATGGTGTCAGATGGATACTAGATTT
>NW_006479570.1:0-393 GCF_000325575.1 Pteropus alecto | reverse complement strand
TTATTCAATTTTAAAGAAAGTTCAAGACTAGGTAAATTTAATGTAAATAATCAAAGAAAGAGAACTCTCTCTACCAGATATTAAGGCCTATTTCAAAAGTATAGTAATAAAAAGAAAAACTAGTGTAGTACTTTTGAAAGAACAGGAAAATGGACCCATGGAATGGAATAGAGAGCTCGGAGACTGCTCATGAAGAGCTGAAAATTTAGCATCTGGTAAAGGAGGCCCCTCGAACCTCTAGGCAATAAATAGTTTAATAGAAGGTGCTCAGACAACTGGCAACGTGGAAACAAAAAGAACTAGAATCTCATCTACTCCCTTTACAGGGTGATGGGTGTGTTAACTAACCTTATTGTACTCATTTCACAATATATACATATATTAAATCATCAT
>NW_006479569.1:0-393 GCF_000325575.1 Pteropus alecto | reverse complement strand
GGAACCTGCGTGCTGCCCTCCCAGCAGTGGTGGAGGAATTACAGTGGTAGAAGATTCCAGAAAACGGGTGTGTGCCGCCTTCTGGACTGTGGCCCGCGGCCTGGCTCTGGCCAGGCAGGAGGGCAATGGACACCTGGCCTGGTAAAGGGACGCCCGTGTGGGGCAAGCGCTAAGGAGACCTGAGGGGAGCATCGAGTAGGGCACGTCGATGCCCATCAGAACTCCCGTCCAGGTGTGAATATCATGGCAGTCAACGAGCAGACAGCCCCGAGCTTCACCGAGCTTGCCCCCGGGTCCACGCATCGACTGGACGCGGGACCGCTGCCGCGGTGCAGATGGGCTGCGTCTCCACGGAGGCCTCGTGCACCCTCGGAGGCAGCAGGGCCCCTGAGA
>NW_006479568.1:0-393 GCF_000325575.1 Pteropus alecto | reverse complement strand
TTTCCCTTTGGACCATAATATGACAGAGGGTTGGAGAATTAACAGCCTTGAAGCAAGTCCATTAATGTGTATTATTACCTGTTCTACATAAATGGAAAATGTTTTTAGTTCTTTCAAAGAGTGATGGAAAAGAATGCATTTGCAAGATCAAGGCCACATATCATATCTCTGAGGCTATGCTGATATCCTCCAACGGATATTCTACATCTGGTAGAGCAGCTGCAGGTCGGGCTTCTATCTGGTTGAGCTTCCAAGAGCTACCCAAGCATCATGGTTGTGGCATCGTCTTCGAAGTTCCTTGCCAGGCTATCAAATCCATGTGATGAGAAAATGTTCCTATATTATGTCTCCTCATCTAACTTTGCTCCACGTCTTCTCACCACACCCATCTCC
>NW_006479567.1:0-392 GCF_000325575.1 Pteropus alecto | reverse complement strand
CTTAACCCTAACCCTAACCCTAACCCTAACCGTAAATTAACCCTGACCCTAAACCAACCCTAGCACAAATCTTAAATCTAAACTGTTTCCCTAACCCTAACCCTAACCATTATCATAGCCCTAACACTAACCCGAATCCTAAGCCTTTCCCCTTCCCTGTCTCTGACCCTAAATCTGACAGTAACCCTAATGAATAATACTAAACCTAACCCTACCAGTAACCCTGAAACTAACACTAAACCTAAAGCTAATCATAACCCTAATTCTAAATCAAACCCGAGCAATAATCCTAACACTAAATTTGAAATTGACAATAAACATAATCCTAATACCTTACACTAATCCTAACCCTAAAATTAATGCTAACCCTAAACCTAACACTAACCCTAACC
>NW_006479566.1:0-392 GCF_000325575.1 Pteropus alecto | reverse complement strand
CTTTGCGTGCACAATGGGCCCAGATGACAGGAACGTTTTGCTTCCCATCTTGGATGTCCTGGACTCTCTGTAGTTCTGCACTTTCCTTCAACCTGTTCATTGTACATTTACCTTGACGTCAGTTCAATCGATTTGATTCTCTTCACTGCATCCATAGTTTCCCCCACCCCAACACACACAGAGCTCTTGCTGGCATTTGACAGGATTATTGCTATGTTTTTCAACAGAATCGAATCACCTTGCATTTCTCACATGTGAACATTAGGTGGTGCCTGGTGTATATGTTCCTCGAACAGAAATAATCCTTTTGTAAAACACATGTTGAACCTGCTTGGACGTCAACTCCCAAACACAGAGCTTGAAAGAAAGTGACATGGCCTCATCACAGCCAT
>NW_006479565.1:0-388 GCF_000325575.1 Pteropus alecto | reverse complement strand
TTTTTTGGTCATCACTTCTCCCCTCTTTGTGTTTGATGGTCGGAAGCCCATCGACATTTACCAGCAGAATGAGCCTATTAATAAGCCCACAAATTTTCTGCAGACACACGGAAAGGTCTTTAAATTAGATCCTGTTAACTGAATAGCTGATTTAAGTAGTTTTTATAACCGGAGGAAATGTCATCCTGCCTCCCCGCTTCCCCACAGCGTGGTTTTCAGGCCTGAAGATCACCCAGCCCCAGAGTCCCAGGCTGCTGTAACCGTCCTGCTGGCTCAAAATAGCTACCTATGATCGCTTCCTCTGGAGCCAGAGGGCTGCCTGTGGGGAATGGGGCTGCAAAGGGCCAAGTCCTGAGAGGCACAGTCTTTGACAAGGTGTGCGAGGCTA
>NW_006479564.1:0-392 GCF_000325575.1 Pteropus alecto | reverse complement strand
CAGCTCGTCGTGCTTCATGCACCAGTGCCGCAGGATGCTGGTGGTGAACTGGTCGTCGGGGTGACAGGGCCGGCTCAGCACCATCTTCACCATCTCCTCGCTGGGCCTGCGGGCAGGCGGGGGCCGGGCGCGCTGCTCACACGGCCGCTCCGGGAACCTCCGGAACCGCAGGCTCGTGCCCGTGCTTACTTCCCAAACCCCAGAGCCCCACCGCGGCCACGCCCGAGGCGCTAGGCCGCTTCCTGCTCTCACGTCCCTCTCTCTCCTCTGTCTGGGCCAAGGATGCCTGGTTTCATCCTCTGCAGAAGCCATGAGACAGGAAGTGAGTCTCTAGCTCTGTGCCAGCAGAGGGTGCGAACGTGCGTGCGTGCGTGCGTGTGTGTGTGTTTGTG
>NW_006479563.1:0-392 GCF_000325575.1 Pteropus alecto | reverse complement strand
GGTATCCTTTTTCTTCTATTTCTTATACAATTTTACTTTCAGACTGAGGGCTTAACATTTAAAACTTGCATTAGGGTAAATGATGGTCCTCTTATGTTGAATATCACTTTTGTCATTCTTTATCACAGGGTGGCTAAGAGATGGCTATGTTAACAGGGAATTCAGATTCATTTAGTAGACTAAGAAGAGTTTTCTGTGGAAATCATCTTAGTCTTCACATACTTATCAGTACCAGGATCCAGAGAGGACATCACAGTCTCCTGACACCCACCACAGACAGCCTCCTTTTAAAAATGTGACTATATAGAGGGTACACATAGTGCAATGTATTACAGTACCCAGAAGGCATTGAAACATCTGCAACATTCATTGCCTGGTGCCTCTGACTGCAG
>NW_006479562.1:0-393 GCF_000325575.1 Pteropus alecto | reverse complement strand
TCACTGTCCAGGGCCACCCGTGCCCTTGGCTTATTGAAACGTGTGCATTTCCAGGGACCGTTCCATCCACCCTGATAAAATTAAACACTAACTCAAAGGAGAAGTGACCAAAGACAACGGGCAGAGAAGGACGACTGATTTCAACACGTCCGATTCCTGGAAATGAAGTTAAGTGACACGGACAATCCAGTTACACCGGGGCAGGGGACCAGCGGGCGGTCGGGGGGCGCGGGGAGCAGCCCACTGGGTGTCACCCCGGTGGATTTCGGAGTGAATTCAATCACTCGGTAATTTCGTGAGTTACCCACTGAGCACCGCGATAGGTGGACAAATTGATTTACTTTTGCATTTTAAACGCACAACTCGGAGAAAACACAAGGGGGCTGGGGAGGG
>NW_006479561.1:0-392 GCF_000325575.1 Pteropus alecto | reverse complement strand
CAGAGCCTAGATTGAAAACACCTCTCTCCCTGCTGACACCCATATTTATCACACGATTCAATTATTACTTGAAAGAAGGGGCGTCGAACTGGTCCTTCAAAGCTCTATGGGATTTGAACAAATCGAGATAAACAGAAGGACATTTAATGCAGAGGGAAAATGGGCATAGGGATGTAATCATGATACACGACTGATGAATGGGGCATTCGAAGAAGAGGAAGTTCACGGTTAGAAATTATGAGCTCCGGTTTTTCAATATTTATGAGGGTCCCTAGGACACGCAGATAGAAAACACTGGCGGTCATTCCGAAATGCAGAACTGGAACCCAGCAGAGAAGCTCAGGCCGGACGTTTAGATCCGGTGTCCTCGCAACAAAACAAACGCTGGGAGC
>NW_006479560.1:0-392 GCF_000325575.1 Pteropus alecto | reverse complement strand
TGAGGGCTTTGCAAGGAGGGGACACTTACGCTTGGCGAGCACTCTCCTCAGGATCGTCTGCAACTCGAAGGCAGAGATCTCCGCGTCCTGTGGAGAGGCGACCGGAGCACCGTGTGAGGCACACTGGGCAGGCCCGGGGTCGTGCGTGTGCACGTCTGACCAGCCCCAGGAGCTGCCCGCAGCTGCCCCAGACCCCACTTTGAGTATCCCCGTCACAGCCCATGTTTTGGACACGGCGTTTTAAGGCGCAGTGTGCTCTGGGTGCTCGTTCACCAGTCCCTCGCTGCAGAGAATATAGAGCATAAATTCTCCACTCTGCCCAGGTTTGCGGTACCTCTCACCCCGTTCCTCCCAGTAGCTGACTGAGGCCTAAGTGCCTGAGGGGCTTTTTT
>NW_006479559.1:0-392 GCF_000325575.1 Pteropus alecto | reverse complement strand
AAGGAGATTACATGGATATGCACAGCCTCATTTTGGCAACTGGATGAAAAACGTGAGAGTGAACTTGATGTTCCCCTGTGGGAGCAGCAGACTCAGACTGGTTTCTTCCCAATAAGGTGATGTTGCCTGGGAAAGGTAGATGGGTGAAAGGCAAATGTGAAGGTCAGGAACAGACTCATTCTGTGATTTTCAAGGCAGCCTTTGCTCTAATGAGATGCCATTCTGTTAATTAGCTTGATGATAAGATAAAGACAAACAAATATATCAGACACAGCACGATCAGGAAAGTCAGCTGCTTTGCTGTCTGTAAAGATGACTACAAGTCTCCAGCTTCCCCTGCCGATGCTCACAGGGCTGTTGCTTTTCCTGTGTGTCGGGCCCTGGGCTGAGGG
>NW_006479558.1:0-392 GCF_000325575.1 Pteropus alecto | reverse complement strand
GGTTCTCTTTCTGCCTCTCTAACAAGAACTTCTCTGCTCTCCTTTCTCCATCTCCTTTCTGTCCAAGCCACATAACAGCATGTTTTCCCCAAGCCTTAGTTTCTCCCCACTACTCATAGGTTAAATCCTACCATTTCTGTCCTCCACTCACACCTACCAACGACCATGCAAAATTACCGAAGTGTGTGGGCTTGAGGCTCTTCGTGTCCTAAATTAAGTACATGAAAGCATGAGATCGAATGGGGCCGAGGGCTGGGAAGGGGGAACTTCCAGTTTGTACTGGCACTGTAGCTACTGTTATTATTAGCAAGAGAAGCTGCAATTTAGGATTCCAGCCACCACCACTTCTAGTGCCAGATGAAACAAGTTACTGGAGTTGGATCTCCTTTCTT
>NW_006479557.1:0-392 GCF_000325575.1 Pteropus alecto | reverse complement strand
CGGGTGGGGGCAGCGACGGGCGGGCCGGATCCTGCGCTCGCATGACAGGCCCTGCGAGGCCCTGCGGGGCCCTGCGAGGCCCGGACCCCGGGCGGCCTTGCACTTCACCTCTGGCCCTAAAGAATCTTGCTGGACAAGGGTCGCGCGACCAAATGCAGCACGCTGGGAGGGCCTGGGGCCTACGTCACCTTGAGCAAGGATGGATACCACCCCTCTGTCTCCTCTTCCCACGGCAGAGACCTGGGCAGCATCGTAGACGGGGCTGGACGGTCTTCCTAGCCTCGTATGGTCCCCGGAAGAGTCCGTCTGTCCTGCTGCTGTGGCCCCCACCCTCCGGCCGCTTGCTTCTGCCAACGTTTGAAAAGGTCCCCAGCCCAAGGAGGGAGCTCCCC
>NW_006479556.1:0-392 GCF_000325575.1 Pteropus alecto | reverse complement strand
AAAAATCCTCTGTGCTCTGTCTATTCATCCCTCTCCCTTCTCCTGGTTTTTATTTACAGAATATTACATTTCAGAGTATCTGTAATCATTTTAGGTCTTATGATACCTTTGGAAAAGTCATCCAGTTGGATTTATCTAAAGTTGTAAAAGAAATGCTATCTAAATACACCTTTAGAAGGAGATGGAGTTTTTTAGATGATGTGTGTTTTCCAATGCAAAAATACACTTAATCTTTTAGGGAGAGATAAGAGTTTAGACTTGCTCTTGCCATGGACCTCATATCAAAATAAATTCTGGCTCCTTCCTTTTAGCTAGTGTGTTTTCCTTCGAGAACAATCTATTACTGTCTCTTTCTTATAATAAACTGGCTTTTAATTTTCTTTTTTTTTTTT
>NW_006479555.1:0-392 GCF_000325575.1 Pteropus alecto | reverse complement strand
TTTTTGTGGCTACTTTTAAGATTTTATTTTTAACTTTTTTTTTGGTCAAAAGTTTTATTATATGCACCTATGTGTGAGTTTCTATATATTTTTCCTTCTAGGTTTCATAGGTCTTCTGAAATCACTGGCTTGGTGCCTTCTCTCATTTTACATTATCAGCTGTGATTTCTCTTCGAATGATGCTTTTGTTATTGTCTTCTTTTTCTTTTGGGACTCCGATTATATATAAGTTGTAGTTTCTCACTCTATGTTTTATTATCTGGAATTATTTTCTATCCTTTGACTCTGTGTGCTATATTCTAGTTTCTTTGACCTCTCTTCAAATGCAATAATTCTCTCTATTCAGCTGCTATTAATCTAGTATTAAATACATTTATTGAGTATTTTAAATT
>NW_006479554.1:0-392 GCF_000325575.1 Pteropus alecto | reverse complement strand
TGTGTAACTGAAAAAGCACCCCTCCCCCCGCCCCGCCGCCAAAAAAGCAACAAGCGGAAAATTCCATTACTGACCATCACGTCGTATCACTCAAAACAAAACGCTAAGTGATCGTTTCCTTCGAAAGTATCTGCAGCATCACGTACGACTCCAAAGACACAGAATACACCGCAAGGCCACGGAGAACAAACCCAGGCCACAGGGCCCGACAGAACTGAGAGGACAGGTTAAAGGGCGTGGCACACACCTCCTGTCCGCGGTAACCGGAAAGAGGCCATTATGTCACCTGCTTCCTTGTGCCGCCTCCATCGTGTTCGGAATAGACAGGGAGGTTGAGTTAAACACGCGACAGACTCTTTCTAACAGGCCCCTACAGCAGGGGTCCCCAACCC
>NW_006479553.1:0-392 GCF_000325575.1 Pteropus alecto | reverse complement strand
TGTGGTGGACTTTGAAGGAGGAGTAGAATTTGAATGAGAATTATGTCTTCCTGGCTAGAAGGGCAGCATGAACAAAGATGCTAAGAGAAAGATCAGTAAGAAAATATTTGAGATGAGAGGACTACTGGATTACAAACCATATGATAAGGATTAGTCAGAAATCAGGTTGGGTAAATAAGATGGAGAAGAAGATATTAGATTGGAAGTAGGAGGCAGAAAATAGGAAACTACATAATGTTCTTGAAATAAGGCCTAGCATGCTCAATGGGCTCTTTGGGGAGGATCCATTCATTTTTGCTTGGCAAGGTGAGTAATGGTGAGCCAAGGAGATCAGCCAGGAAGTATATAGTTGATGTAAAGAAGGCTTCAATTATGGGATTGGTATAACAATG
>NW_006479552.1:0-392 GCF_000325575.1 Pteropus alecto | reverse complement strand
AAAAGTATTATTATTTAATAATTAATAATAGTTTTTAACATTTTCACTCAGTCTATAGAGGCATTTTTTTTTGGTTTATTATTAAATTCATTGGGAGAAACATTGGAAAGTAACAGGTTATGAACCTCAGGTGTGCGACTTTGTGACATCTGTACAATGCACTCTGCGCTCGGTGCCCAAGGCCTGGTCTTTCGTCACCATGTATTTGACCTTTACCCTCTCTGTCCTCCCCGACCTCTTTCTCCTTCGGTCCCCATATGCTGTCACCTCTGAGTCGCAAAGTCTTATAAATTCACAGCAGCAACAAGAACGCGCACACGCGATATAAAGCAGAGACCGTACACCTGTGAACACGTGTTCATTCCTGATAGTGGCTTCAGACATGTCGGTTT
>NW_006479551.1:0-392 GCF_000325575.1 Pteropus alecto | reverse complement strand
GACCTAAACCTCACCGCCGACCTTAAAGTTAACGCCAAATGGACCACGGATTAAATTGTAAAACCACAAGAAGTTTTGGAAAAAACGTAGAAGGAAATCTTGAGGATCTGGGACCAGGCAGGGAATTCTTAGACCTGACACTAAAAGTAAGATGCTGAAAGGACAGGTTGAGAACTTGGACTTTATCAAAATTAAAAACGTTTGCTTGAAAAAAAGTTTCCTCGGTGAAAGATGCCATTCAAAGAATGAAAAGCCGGACGTGGCTTTGTGGCGTAGCGGTGAGCACGTCTGCCTCACACGCACAAGGTCCTGGGTTCGCGCCCCAGTGCAGCCATGGTCCCTGGTCTGCGGCCACGGCACTCTGAACAAGCCCAATGTCTGATCTCGGAAGC
>NW_006479550.1:0-392 GCF_000325575.1 Pteropus alecto | reverse complement strand
GCATTGCTACCATTCCAGGCAAAAGGAAAAAGCTGGTGTCTTTGTGAACCCGTGGGGCCTCATGTAGATGGACTCACAACTCCTCCCACTTCTGGCAGCATAACGGTGGCTTGAGGAACATGACTGTTCCTCCAGAGTGCCTAGGGACCCTGGCGGCCCAGGCTGGGAAGCCATGCCTAGATGTTGCTTCTAGCCCTGAACTCTAGACATGCCCAGAGAGAAGCTGGCAGTGAGGAACAGAGGTTGGGTGGATGCGCCAGAGACGACAGGTCCATGAAACGGAGGCGAGCAAATTCTCTGGCTTCTCCCTGCTGCAGCAGGGACCAGGGTCTGGCTTTCTGGGGATGGAACCATCCAGCTCCAAGGCTGGTATGAAGAAGGTAATGTCCCCC
>NW_006479549.1:0-392 GCF_000325575.1 Pteropus alecto | reverse complement strand
ATTCAAATTTGAAAACCAGATTTTATGCTGGACTTTGAATTTTTCTGCCATGAAGTTCCAAATAACTAGCCCTACATTCCTGGATCAGTGAAAATATTGTTATAGAACTTAAAAAGATACTTGCCAAAGTGGCAGGATACCTACCTTCTCATTCCAGTCTGCCAGTTACCTGTCATTTGACCATTAAGTAGCAACCATTAATTAGTAAGTGCATTAACTTCTCTGTACCTCAATTTGTTTATCTGCAAAACAATATTTATTCTCCCCAATCTCAGAGCTGAGGATACAATGAGAAAAAGAAAAGGTGAACACAACTCTACAATGTCATAGTTACTGTCATTGCTACCAAAAGTAAATTTTTTATAATGTATTTTTCATTTTTTTTTTTTTTT
>NW_006479548.1:0-392 GCF_000325575.1 Pteropus alecto | reverse complement strand
TAATTCTTCATATATAGGCACAGAATGTTCTATGTCATATACACAGAAGGGGCATTACTGGGTTATAAGATTTACACTTTTAACAACTTACTGCTATTGCCAAATTGCTCTTCAAAATGTTCTTACCAGTTTTCACTTTAATCAGGAGCATGAAAGAACCTCATTTCCTCACATTGTGTACTTGATATTCCCTGTATCACACATCCCCTCTACCCTACTTGTGCTTCTTTCATTTCCCAAATAAACTCTTTGTACTCAAATTCCTTTTTTGAGATTGGCTTCTGGAGAAATTCAATCTAAGATTTCTTTTGGTGTAGAGTGGTCCTAGCAAGTGAACTGACAGAATGAGTCTCTGGAATTAAGTTATTCACGGTCATATGACAACGAAGATC
>NW_006479547.1:0-394 GCF_000325575.1 Pteropus alecto | reverse complement strand
GAGTTCTTCAGCTCCAGAATTTCTGTTTGGTTATTTTTAATGAGTTCAATCCCTTTGGTAAAGTACGTCATTAACTTGTTAATTTTATTTCTGAGTTCATTAAAATGCTATCTGAGTTTTCTAGTATCACCATGAAATTTTTAGAACAGCAATCCTGAATTCTTTGTCATGTAAATCACGTATTTCCATTCTTTAAGCTCTTTATATTGTGGAAATTTAAAATTTTCTTTTTGAAATGTCTTGTCATCTTGAATGTTTATGATATTTGATGGATTATTCCTTGGACTGGTAAATTATGGGAATGAAATTTGCCTTTTAAAAAAGTGTTTAGTGGAGTGACATTATGGCGGAATGAGAGTCATACCCAGATCTCTCCCCTTAAAACAACAATAAG
>NW_006479546.1:0-392 GCF_000325575.1 Pteropus alecto | reverse complement strand
TGGGACATAATTCAACTAGGCGCTCAAAGACGAATAGTTTTTAAGCTAAGGGAGACAGAGTTCAGAGATATTCAAGGGAAATAAAGACTAAAGAAATGAATGAATAAAACAGTAATAAAAATTCTAGGGAATTGGGAGGGGGCACAGTTCAGACAGGAATCACTCTGAGTTTATGGGGCTTAAACATGGGGATTTTCATAATTTGTCTTACACATCTGATTTGTTGGTGAATAGATCATATGGATCCTGGCAGATTAGGATGGAGGGACTCACTCTCTAAACTGTAGTCCCTTTCCTGTCCCTCTGCCACCTCTGCTACTAGTATCCCTGGGCTGATTAGGTCCCAGATGTTATTTAGAATCTCCTCGAAGTAACAGCAGCTGTCAAAGGAA
>NW_006479545.1:0-392 GCF_000325575.1 Pteropus alecto | reverse complement strand
TTTTTTTTTTTTAAGTTAAAGTCACTGCTCAAGTTTCCTAGCCAGTGTCACACCTGAGACTAGGACTCGGACCTGGCTCCTGTCCCAAGCTCTCATTCACGCTGTGTGCACTCACTCTCGTACTCAGGGGCTCCTTTCAAGAGGGATCACATATTTTAACCTTTGAAACAGCATTGATTGAAAAGCAGTCTCTTTTGAGGTATTATTTCAAACAAGGAAGTTAACTTTTGGTTTTCTTCTGAAAAAATGTTGGGTGAAATATACCTGTCACAGTGCAGTTCCCACTTTTTTCCCCTGCAGACAACTTTATGTGATATGTGGCTCACACAGCGTGGCTGGTCTCTGTCAAAGTTACTAGCATACCACAGTTATGGGAGGAAAACCAGAGGGTG
>NW_006479544.1:0-392 GCF_000325575.1 Pteropus alecto | reverse complement strand
GGGCTTGGGATCTGTGCACTGAGATTCTGGCGATCGGTCTTTTGATTTCACAATTGAGCTACTAACTTTCAAAACTGGGGGTTCTCTCTCTGTTTTAAAGTCTTCATGCTCTTTTTGTTTTCAGTTCTATTTCTGGCCGTTTCTTCGGAAAATCTCTCCGTGACCTAGTATCCTGTACCCAGTCTTCAGACGACAGCGGCCACGTACTCTCTAAAGGCCCAGAATGTGCTATTGAGATTTCTCTCGAGTTGATCGCCTGGGACAGGGACTTCCAAGGGCAGCCGCTTTGCACTGAGACCTCTCATGCCTCGGAGAACGTTTGCTTGCTCGGCTTCCCTGCCCCCCTCCCCACCCGCTGGAATGCTACCCCATGCAGTTGGTGAAGACCTCGG
>NW_006479543.1:0-392 GCF_000325575.1 Pteropus alecto | reverse complement strand
TCTAGGAATTTATCCATTTCTTCTAAGTTGTCTAATTGGCATAATTGTTCATAGCAGTTCCTTATGATCCTTTGTATTTCTGTATCAGTAGTAACATTTCCTCTTCATTTCTGATTTTGAATCTTCTCTCTTTCTCTCTCGGTGTATCCAGCTAAAGGTTTGTCAGTGTTGTTCATCTTTTAAAAAAACCTCTTCGTTTCACAGATTTTTTTTTCTATTGTCTTTTTAGTTTCTATTTCACTTATTTCCACTCTGATGTCTGTTATTTTCTTCTTTCTACTAACTTAAGACTTCATTCTTTTTCTAGTTCTTTGAGGTGTAAAGTTAATTTGAGATCTTTGTTTTGTCTTGTAGGCATTTATCACCTATGTATTTCTCTCTTGAGCTGCTTT
>NW_006479542.1:0-392 GCF_000325575.1 Pteropus alecto | reverse complement strand
GATGATGATGATGATGATGATGATGATGATGAAGCCAAACAGGTTTTTAACAATATGGGGATAAGCTCCTCCCTGGATTAACCAAGTCCTGGGTTAACCTCTCTCTGGATTAACCTTGGTGCCCAGCAGCCCTGGACAACAGGAGAGAGGTAGCAGCAGGAAGCTATTCTACCCTATCTCTTCCTCCTGCCCCCAGCTAAGACACAAGACTGGGACCCAGAGTCTGATGGCAGAGGGGCAGGAAATACCTGAGGTGAGGTGTCCTCCTTCATCTCTGCCACCTGCCCTGGCCATTGGCTCATGCTGCTCTCTTCGCTTGGAATAGTCTTTCTCCAGTCTTCTTCTGGCTCACTCTTAATAATCTCTGATGTCACAATCTGGTCCTCATTGTC
>NW_006479541.1:0-392 GCF_000325575.1 Pteropus alecto | reverse complement strand
CCCAGGGGCGTGCGGCCCGCCGCCAGAGCGGGCGACGTCGGTCCCGGTCACCGCGGAGGCCCCGCGCCCTGACGTCACCGCGTGACGTGTGACGCGTGGCGGTCACCGTCCCCTCCGCCCCCAGTTACAGGCCGTGTCTGGTCTGGTAATGACAGCGCACTCCTGTTTCCACGTGCGGGCGTCCGCGTGTCCGCCGGGCGTGGAGCCGCGGCTGGCTCCGCCCCCAAAGCCGCGAACTCGGCGTGCGCGACAACCTGCAGCCACGTCACAGCGAAGGCGGCCTCGCTGGTCGCAGTGCTGACACAATCCCATGATGGTTTCCCCACGGCCTGTGGGGACTCGGGGCCCAGGATGGGACTGAAGCGAAGGTACCCAGAATGGCCCTTTCCCAC
>NW_006479540.1:0-392 GCF_000325575.1 Pteropus alecto | reverse complement strand
TGATTTATCAAAAATGTGAGTTTGCTAAAGCCTACAATTTATGTTATGTTGGGAATGTTCAAAACAAATATAAATGAGTGGTCCCCACAGTGCTTGGTAGAAGTGTTTTAGAGTGAAAATCTCTGCATGTTATTGAACTGCAGTGGGAATATTAAATCTGTGACTTCATCACAGACATTTCTTTTATTGACTTAGTTTCGACACTTCAAATCAACATACTTGGATTAATATTAAGCTGCAATCTGACCAAAATAAACATTTCCTTAGATTACTTCAGATCACTAGCATTCTCGGGAAATTATGAATCAGTAATTCTTAGAACTATTCTTCTTGTTTTTACATCTTATTTATTTTCTTTAGACTTTGTGCCATTATTTTAATAAGCCTTTTTT
>NW_006479539.1:0-392 GCF_000325575.1 Pteropus alecto | reverse complement strand
GATAGATAGATAGTAGAGTTATTCACTTATATGTTAATATATGTAGTTATTTAGGCTAATAAAGTAAATGAAATAATAAAAAGCAAGATTATAATTTCCACTTCGCATGGCTTTATGTTACAATTTTGTTGTTGTTGAAGCACATACAAAGCCTAAAATAAATGAGCTTATCTTTTTAAATAAAATTTTAAAATGTGTTTTCTAAATAAATATTTGTATTGTTAACAACTAAATTCATTTATGATGAGTTCGGTAAAAGTTCAGAGAAAATTAATTTTTTGTGAAGACTATGTCCTATTTCATTTAAATCTTCCCTATTACTATTATTGGTAAATTGTCACGTATTATTTCTACATTTTCTCCACTACATTTTCTCCATTTCTGTCTCTGGA
>NW_006479538.1:0-392 GCF_000325575.1 Pteropus alecto | reverse complement strand
CCCCCCACCCCCCAAAGGGGCTGCCTGTGGGAGAAGACAGCTTCTGGGGAGGGGTGGGCACAGGCGGGAGTATGTCACCTGCTCAGGAAGGCCAGAGGACTCAGCTCTGGGGTCCCCTCCAGCCCCCGCTCCACTTTGAGACAGGCTGCTGCCTCCAGGGGCTGCTGCGTGTGCCCCAAGCCCCAACCCTGCTGTCAAGGTGGATCCCCTTTCTCCCAAGCCCTGGGCAGACCAGGGTCTCCTGCCTGACCGGTCAGCCTTTCACTCAGCACCATTTGCTGAGGGCTTGCCCTGTGCCTGGCACCCAGGCTGCAGGGAAGACGGATGTCACCCTGTTGTCTGTTGGTCACACTCCTGGTCCTAGGAGGTCTGGGAGGGCCGGCTGCACAGGG
>NW_006479537.1:0-392 GCF_000325575.1 Pteropus alecto | reverse complement strand
AAAGTCATCAGGCCCACAGAGATGTGTGCCCTGGAAGTCCTTCTGACTACATATCTGCGAATGTCACCCTCACACATCTTTCTCCCGTTCTACCGCCCACCGAAAGAGCATGTACACTTCGTTCTATTTGACTATTCAACTCAATTTCCTTCAGTAAACAGTAATCATGCTGATCCGTGCCAGGCTCTCAGGGTGTTCTCAGTGCTAAATAAGACTCCAGCCCTGACGAACACCCGGCCTGTGGAGGATGCCAACGCAGGAGCATCCCTACAGCTTAATTCAATAAGCTCTGTTACAGAAACAAGACCCTGACACTTTGGGGATACTAGTAGTGACATGGGGGGGCCTAGTGGAGAAGTGGGGCCCGATGGTGCCTGTCCCTCAGTCATACC
>NW_006479536.1:0-392 GCF_000325575.1 Pteropus alecto | reverse complement strand
CTAGAACAGGAAACACTCGTCTCTGCTAAAAAGTAAGAGGAAGAGGAAGAGAAGAAGGGGAAAAGGGATGTGGAGTGTGCGGGCAGGGATCGACCTGGAGGGGGCAGGAAGGGAAGACAATGTTCTTGATAGCGTTGTGGGTTATGTGAGTATGTTCCCTTCTCACACGGTATAGTACGAAAACTCCAGGTCGCTGTGATACACTGAATGCTAATGTGTTTGGGTGTGAAATGCCTCAATACCAACAACTTACATTAAAATACACTTTTTTTAAAAAAAGAATGTTTTGATGGACGAATGGAGGTAAGCATGAATAAATGGAGTGACATGTGATAAAGAAACACACCCAAATGTGCTTTCTAGAATGTAGGCGGTTATAAGGGGCTTCATTC
>NW_006479535.1:0-392 GCF_000325575.1 Pteropus alecto | reverse complement strand
TTTTCTCTGGGTACTCCGGTTCCTCCCACATCCCAAAGCTGTGCACATGAGGAAGTGGCGTGTCTACGTTGCCTTCATCTGAGTGTGGGTGGGTGTGGGTGTGGGTGTGAGAGCATCCTGCCATGGAAGGGCGTCCTGTCTAGGGTTGGTTCCTGCTTGGTACCCTGAGCTGCTCGGGCAGGCTCTGGTCACCTAGGACCTTGAACTGGAATAAGAAGGTTGTAAATAAGGGTGCAGAAGAATTGACTTGTTTTTTATTCATCTTTCTTAAATGTGTATAGCTCACAATTATCTCAGTGTCTAATATTGAAAGAGTTTGGGGTATTTATTTAGAAATATGGTGATGTTTTTGTGACTAGAAATATGCCTTAGGAACTTAACTCTTGTTTATA
>NW_006479534.1:0-392 GCF_000325575.1 Pteropus alecto | reverse complement strand
GCAGTTTGGATCAGACAGGCTGACCCTGGGACGTGAGCATTTATGGAGAGATGCCACATTTCAGCAGGCAGCCGAGTAGAGTGTTTGGCCCCTGAACTCACCCTCAGTGATGATTTCTGGCCAACAGAGCACCCAACCAGCAAGCCTGCCCCAGCCTCAGGGTGCTGGGTTAGGCCCAAGTAGAGAAATAAGAGGGCCGCAGGTCAAATGGAGAAGTCCATGCAAGGAGCCAGTGAGACAGAACCATGTGGCCCGACGAAGCTAAGGAAAATTCCATAACCTCAGTGATGAGGGTTTTTATCTCCTGGGTTAATAAGAAGGTAATTTAGAGACTGGATTTGGAAGAAATTGGGAGTGTGGATTCCGGTTTCAGATAGAAATATAATCAGAAT
>NW_006479533.1:0-392 GCF_000325575.1 Pteropus alecto | reverse complement strand
CTTCTAAGTTAACTGCAGGATGACCTCTTTGGATGGGCAGCCCCCATCAGATCTGGGCTGTCCTGGATACCAAAGGACAGTCATGACAGGCAAAAGGGTGGCATAATAATAGGCTTTGGTACCTAACACCCCAGATCTTACCTTGGAGGTCTGCCAGACTCTAAATCTTGCCACTCTGCTCTCTGCCAAGATCCAAGGAGACCTAGAACACAGGTGTCTAGAAACTCTAGAACAAGAGACGCTGAAGTTGTTTACTGATGGTGGCCGTTTTAAAGAAAGGGGGGATTGTAGAGCTAGACATACTGTCGTGAGCTCACGTGGGAAACAGAAGCTCAGGCATGCCCCTGGGCAGTTTGACATGGGAAGCAGAACTAAGGACCCTACTCAGGGCC
>NW_006479532.1:0-392 GCF_000325575.1 Pteropus alecto | reverse complement strand
GCAGTGATTTCCTCATAGTCACCTTCCCTGCCCCAAATGAGGCACACTTTAGCATTTAACTAGCACTACTGTAAAGCCCTAAACTAGCATTAGACTTTTTAGGACCTTACGCATCCTCAGTCTCTCCTGACTGCACAAAGGTAAACAGCACCTGTCCTTCCTACCTGCCTGGCCTCCTCTGCTCCTCAATCCTGTTTGTAACTCTAAGAACTGGTCCTTCTGAGTGACAGATACATCGTCTGTATCTGTCACTGGGCCCTGCTTCTCTCTGTCTCCTCACCCTTGCAGAATTCCCTTCCTGCCTGCATGGTCCTTCCTTTCTAAGTGTCATGCACTCGAAATCCTTTGCGTGTGAGTGTGTGTACAATTGTCATTAATATTTATTATTTTTT
>NW_006479531.1:0-392 GCF_000325575.1 Pteropus alecto | reverse complement strand
TTTTGATGGATGGACTTGGATACTTTGCTTCCAATTTATAAATTAGAGATGATTGTTATTTAGTACTGCCTGTGAATGACCATAAACTCTACTCTTCCTATCAAAAGACTCGAAAATGAACTGGCTACCTACAGATAAAGAAACTACCTCCCTTGATTTGAACTTAATAGTTAACAATCTCAAGTGCTTACTAGAGAAAAAGAAGCTTGATACTCTCCCAGCACTTGGTTCATGTCTTCGGCAACTCGTGGAATTATAGTTAATACGTCTTTTGCCTGGTTGTCTTCTTACACACTGTGAATCCTTCAGCAAAGAAACTACACCTCTATATGTATCCCCAGCATTGAGCACCATGTGTGGCACAGGTGGCAGGTAGCATGAAATAGGGAAAA
>NW_006479530.1:0-392 GCF_000325575.1 Pteropus alecto | reverse complement strand
AAAAAAAATGGTTCAAAGGCTAAAAAATAAAAGAGGATGGGAAAAGTTATGACAGTTAAATAGAATAACTCTAAAGCAAGAGTGGCAAGCCTAAAATTAGATAATACAGCCTTTAGGCCAAAAACCATCCAACAAGACAAATAAAAACATATTATAATGCAAAAAGCCACAATCTACAATAAAATATATCAGTTATTAATATCTATGCACCAGATTACATAGAAACTATCTATCTATAAAATACAAGTTGCAGCAATGCAAAGAAAAATAAAAGCAATAATAAGAGAGTCTTACACACCACTATCAGTACAGGAAGGGCATATGAACAAAAAACAAGTATGGATAGAGAAGACAACAATTTAACCTTTTACTATCTGGATTGTCAATTCTAA
>NW_006479529.1:0-392 GCF_000325575.1 Pteropus alecto | reverse complement strand
GAGATTGAGTTTAATCGCCGATAGCCAATGATTTAACCAATTATGCCCATGTAATGAAGTCTCCAGAAAAAGACTAAAAAAGACAGCATTCAGAGAGCTTCCAGGTTGGGGAACACATGGAGTGGCACACCTGGACAGCGCATGGAAGCTTCAAGGCCTTTCTCCATGCCTTGCTCTATGTATTTTTCCATCTGGCTACTCCTGAGCTATATACTATTTTATAATAAACCAGTGATCTAACAAGTAAAATGTGACTCTGAGTTCTGTGAATCCCTATAGCAAATTAATTGAACTCAAGGAGGAAGCTCTGAGAATCTTTGATTTATAGCCAATAGGTCAGAAGTGCAGAAGTGGCTTCTAAAGAAGTCCAAGGAAAAAATCATGGAAACCTC
>NW_006479528.1:0-392 GCF_000325575.1 Pteropus alecto | reverse complement strand
CCTCTCCCTCTGCCACTGAATGTCCGTCTCAGGCCAAATCTAGGAATAGGATGGTACCATAGCAGGAGAAGAGAAGGGATTGGATTCTTTATAGATATTTTAAAGGTGGGGCTGATAGGATCTGCTTTACTGGGTGAAGTAGCAAGAGAAAGAGGAGTCATCAAAGATAACTCCAGGGGATTTTGAGCCAAATAACTGGAATAACATTTACTGGCGTAGGAAGACCGAGAGAGGAGAACATTTGTGGAGGTAAGATTGGGTGTTTGATTTGAAATGTCTGTTAGACGTATGAGTAGAAATATGGAGGTCATTTTAGGGGAAAAGTCTGGGCTAGAATTTTAAATTAGGAAATATTTGCATCAGATGGGTAGAGTCTTTGAGGACTGATGACA
>NW_006479527.1:0-392 GCF_000325575.1 Pteropus alecto | reverse complement strand
CTATTTTTTTAATCATTCTATTCTTGCTTTACTGCATAGGCTAAGACCACCGATACAGTACTGAATAAAAGTGGCAATGTGGTACATTCTTGTTCGTAATCTTAAAGATAATGTCTTCCATATTTCACAATTAATTATCATGTATGTCATATGTTTATTTAGATACATTCATTAGAATAAGGGTGATATCTTCTACATCTGGTTTACTAGCAGTTTATCATTATCATAAATGGATGCTGAATATTTTCAAATGTTTTTGTACATATTTAAATGATAATATAAATTTCTCCCTTAAACTGCTAATATCATGAATTAAGCTGATTAATGTTATACTATTAAATCAACCTTGTTTTTCTGGGAAAATGCTTGGTCAAATACACACACACACACAC
>NW_006479526.1:0-392 GCF_000325575.1 Pteropus alecto | reverse complement strand
GCCGCCGTCGCAGACGCTGTCATCCTTGGGGTGAGAGGCCCCAGGGAAGAAAACGGGGCTGATCCTGGAGAACTGGCCGAGTGGAAGGGAGCAGGGTCACCTCCAGCTGACACAGCAGCTGAGCGAGGCGGGGTGTGTCCGTGCGTCCCCCCCAGAGAGCGGGTGGTGCCCAGGTCACGCCACCAAGTCCCACGAGGAAGGTCGAGAAAAAAGCGAATAAGATGCTATCGTTCGGCAAAGAATGAGAGACTCAAATTTAAAAATGTTAAAAAGCGGAAGGTAAATCCCAGACTGAAGGCCCACAGCCAGCAGCGGGGCCTGGGAGAAAAATGGCAGACGGACAGGAACAGAAGCGGGCTGTCCGGGTGTGTCTTGTTTGGCAGATTTGACCC
>NW_006479525.1:0-392 GCF_000325575.1 Pteropus alecto | reverse complement strand
ATTTGCTAGTGACAAATTCATTTTTTTGTTTATCTCGGAATGTCTTTTTCTATTCTCCATTTTTGAAGCATGAGTTTGCTGGATATAGAATTTTTGCTTGACAGTATTTTTTTCAACATTTTGAATATTTCATCCCATTTCCTCTAACAATGAGAAATGATGAGAAACTAGCTGTTACTCTTATTGGAAATCCTTTGTACATAAATTGCTTCTCTCTTGGGCATTTAAGGTTCTCCATTTTTGGTTTAAGACAGTTTAACTATGATGGGTATAGGTTTGGATTCTTTTGCATCTGTCTGAATTGGAATTTGCTAAGCTTCTTGGATATATGTGTTCATGTTTTTCATCAAATTGGGATGATTCCAGCAGCTATTTTTTGAAATATTCTTTCT
>NW_006479524.1:0-392 GCF_000325575.1 Pteropus alecto | reverse complement strand
ACCCCAGATCTCAGTCCTCAGAAATGGAGGACCCAAAGCCTTGCTGCTCAATGCTGGATATAAAATGCCGCAGCAATCTAATGTGAGGTGGGATTAGCACTGCCTCTCACCTGCTTGTTCTTTTCCACTTTTACTGAGGCATAATCAGCAAATACATATTGTGTCTAATCAAGGTGTAAAAACTGATCATGTGAAATACACTTACACTGTGAAATAATGATCACAATCAATTGTCCATCAACTCACAATTACCATTTTTGTTTGTGTCTGTGTGGTCAGAACACTTAGGATTTTTCTCAGCAAATTTCATGTATGTAATTTCATGTAATACAGTATGATTAACGATAGCCACTATGCCCTACTAGATAACCAGAACTTATTCATTTTACAAC
>NW_006479523.1:0-392 GCF_000325575.1 Pteropus alecto | reverse complement strand
ACACAGACCCTCGTGACTGGACACACTGCAGCCCGCGAGAGCATCCACATCTCGCTCCCAGCTCCAGGGGAAGCAGCCCTTCTTGTCCCGGACGCGCCACACTTCCCACTGGCCCCCAGCACCTTCATCGCAGACGGCGGTCCGGACCCCCGTGTCACGCTGGCACACGTCCCCAGGGGCAGCACCAGGATCTTCCGGTCCACGTCCAGGGAGTTCGCGTCCGCTCACAAGCCCGGCTTGGTTGGTCTGTCGGTTCTGTTTTTCTCTAATGGGATAGTCGAGGCTCGTGGAGTCCCGCTGATGCTGAGAAGGTCTGTGTAGATGCCCTGTCCGGTCAGGTTCTCCTTTCGAACTTTTTTTTCACTAAGCATTTTTTGAACCTGGAGTTGGCC
>NW_006479522.1:0-392 GCF_000325575.1 Pteropus alecto | reverse complement strand
TTTATTCTCTGTATCTGTGAGTCTGTTTCTGTTTAGTTTTGCTCATTTTCTTCTTTATATTCCACGTATAAGTGAGATCGTACAGCGTTCGTCTTCCTCTGCCTTATTTCACTCAGCGTAATGTCCTCCAGGTCCATCCATGTTGTCGGCAACGGTAAGATTTCCCCTTTCCATTGCTGCATAATATTCCGTCGTACCGCCTCTTCTTTATCCAGTCGTCTATTGATGGTTGCTCAGGTGGCTTCCGTATCTTGGCTGTTGTGAATCCGCGTGAGTTTTGGTAGTTAGCGCCTTTCAAGGAGTCCGACCATTCGTGCCATACATCAACTTTGCGGGCACAGAGCCGTACTTGTAAGTGGTGTTCCCTTGTTTTCCTTTTAGTGCCCCTGAGA
>NW_006479521.1:0-392 GCF_000325575.1 Pteropus alecto | reverse complement strand
TTTGGGTTTCGAGAATATGTATGTTATGAACTTAATGGATATCTTTACATTTCCCTTTAAGTGACCGTACCAAATGTAGTCTTACTTGCATTGTATGAAAAGGTATATTGCCCTCCGATGGGAAGATTACTGGTGTAATCAACTAAAATATGTTTTGAATATGCTAGGCCTTGTGTGTGTGTATGTGTGTGTATAATTTAACAATTTTCACTCTCTTATTTGGTGGGAATTTGAACATCAATTTATTCTATTTTCAAAGAAGTTCATGCTAGATTATTCCTGTCATGCTTTCAATATATGTTATGTAACTAAATTCTTCTGGCTTTGGATTCTGTTTAGATTTCATAGGGTCTTACTCCCTACAAACCGTAGGTGAGAGTGAGAGAGCGGCT
>NW_006479520.1:0-392 GCF_000325575.1 Pteropus alecto | reverse complement strand
TCCACCTTTCATGGAACACAACTCAGAAAATAATAGTGTTTGTGATAACTTGGAACTAGAATACCTTTTTATTTCAACCCGGGGTAGACATGTATGTATAGCAGTTAACATGATGTATCGCGTTCTAAGCATGTTACAGAATGTACTCAAAAATCTTGGAGTAAGCAGTGTTTTATCCATATTACATAAAGGAAGCTGAGTCACAATTAACTTGCCCAAGTTACAGGTGTGCAAAGATTCAAGCCCAGGCAGTCTGGCTCCATTATCAGATCTCAAACCCTAGTGTTATATCGCCTTATATTAGTGGGACCATTGTAAAACTGCTTTGTATAGTTTGAGTACATTTAGGTTATTCATTTGCTTCCTGGATATTTTTACTTGGATGTGGCACA
>NW_006479519.1:0-392 GCF_000325575.1 Pteropus alecto | reverse complement strand
GTTTTGGGATAAAAGGCTCTGTAAATGTTGATTATATCCGATTGGTCTAGTGTGTTATTTAAGGTTCATATTTCCTTGTTGATTTTCTGTCTGGATGTTCTATCCATAATTGTCAATGAGGTATTTCGTCTCCTATTATAATTGTGTTTTTGTCAGTTCTTTTTTCTATTGGCAGTGCTTTACATATTTTGCTGCTCCCAGGTTGAGTGCATGTATATTGATAAGGATTATGTCTTCTTATTGTCTTATCATTATAAAATGCCCATATTTTTCTTTTGTTATTTTTTAACTTCAAATCTGTTTTGTCAGGTATAAATACAACTACACTTACTTTCCTCAGAATGTCAATATGCTTGGAGTATCATTTTCTGTCCCTAAAAGGTTTTTATGTT
>NW_006479518.1:0-392 GCF_000325575.1 Pteropus alecto | reverse complement strand
CATAAATTAATTATGTATCTTTACATATCTTTATCATTTGTTTCTTTTAAGATTTTTAATCTAATCATGAAACTACTACGGGAATGCTTTTAGAAATCTCTTTGGTAGATTACAGCTTAACTATAATTTCTTTAATTGCCCTCTAAGTGACTATACTTAGCAAAACTAATCTTCCTTTAAAAATTATGCATTTTACACAAATAAAAAGTACAGACAATGTTCCTGGAGAACCTATAAGTCCACTACCATACAGTCTGATCTCAATATCTGCCACAGTAGCTTCGGATTTTTAATTTCGATTTCAAAATTCAAAAACAAGAAAAAATTATCCAAGACACAGCCAAGTCATCTGCCAGACCTTCCTCCTTCTCTTTTGATAATAACTACTCTGA
>NW_006479517.1:0-392 GCF_000325575.1 Pteropus alecto | reverse complement strand
GTCCCTCTCTGTCTCCCTGTCTCTGTCCCTCTCTGTCCCTCGGCCTCTCTGAGCCAGCGTTCTGGAGAAGCAAGATCAGGTACTACGAGCTGCCTGATTGGGCCCTGGTGCGGGGACCAAGAGGGGCCCGGCCCGCAGACAGGAAAGACCTGCGACCCCGGTCCAGACTGAATCCTGCCAATACCCGTGATCGATCTCGGAGACAGACCCCGCCCCGGCAGAGCCTCAGCTGAGACCGCAGCCAGGCCCCCCGGGGACCCCCCAGGCAGCGGCTCCCAGCAGAGCCGAGACGGATCCTAGTCACGGGGACCGTGAGATGGGCAGTGTGTGGCCTGTGAGTGCTAAGTCTGAGCAACGCTGTCCCAGCAGAGACGCTGGCACGTCCCTCCAGG
>NW_006479516.1:0-392 GCF_000325575.1 Pteropus alecto | reverse complement strand
ATCCAAAAAAAAAAAAAAGAGTAGGAAACATAAGAAGCATAAAGCTAAGGATGACAAGTTGAAAGAGACCCCAGGGAACATCTGACCCTTCCCCTACCATCCCGCCCCATATTACAGATAAGAAAACAGGCCCAGAGAGGTTTATTTACTTCCCAAAGCTTGATGAAAAAGTTCTCATCCGTTGTTTATATATTTGGGGTGGAATTTCCCTGCAAAATCCTACTGCTCCCTTCTCCACAAAAAAGGTTGGGATTTCTCATACTGTTTCCTCCTCATACTACTAAAATGCATTGACTGGAAGCCAGCCAAATCAAAGCCATAAACATCCAAACGAGTACAATGGCTTGCTGAAACTGGGTAGACTCTTATTTAATAGTGTGCTGGGGTTTTTT
>NW_006479515.1:0-392 GCF_000325575.1 Pteropus alecto | reverse complement strand
CCCTAAAATTTACACTAACAATAACCTTGACCCTACCATCTTACCATAAATCTAACCCTAACTCTAAATTTAACTCTAAATCTAACCATAACATAAACCCTAACCCTAACCTATAGCTAACCTTAACCATAACGCTAACCCTACCCCTAACATAAACTAACCATAACCCTAACTGTAAAGAGAAACCTACATTTAAACTAAACTGAAATCGAACCCTAACGGTAACCATAAATCTAACTCTACATTTTAAGCTGAAAATAACCATAACCCTAACACCTTATTTTAAAACAAACCCTAAATCTAACGTTAAGTCTAAAATGCACCCTAACCCTAACCCTAACCCTAACAAACTCGAACCCTGAACCTAACCCTAAAATCAAGCTAATGCTAAC
>NW_006479514.1:0-391 GCF_000325575.1 Pteropus alecto | reverse complement strand
ATCCCCAGCTTATTCTATTCAGCTTCTGTCTCAAATGTTTTTCTGAAATGAAAAATTAAATTATTTCTTTTGAAAATGAAAATAGCGTGAGGAGAATAGAATGAACGTTTGCATGGTTTATGCAATCTCACTACGTGTCATCTCCAAGTCCTGGTTAGTATCAGACTTGCCTCTGGGATCTGATAGCTGTGTCGGCTGCAGATCTCCAGGCTCCTGCCCACATGTGTTTCATTTGAACCAACCTTCCCCGCAATCCTTACCTCTCCTACCAACACACACATATTTATTGAACATGAGTCCATACTTCAAAGAGTCCTGAGTGATAAAAGCTTAACTAATATCAGCCATGAGGAAATAGAAGTTTAAACTGTGTCCTTCCAACATGCTGCCA
>NW_006479513.1:0-391 GCF_000325575.1 Pteropus alecto | reverse complement strand
GCAGAATCATCTCCGGACATATCAAATGTGGCATAGTATCAGTTTCTGACTTGAAACATCAATTGATAAGGTTGGAGGTCAAAGACTCTAACCTTAGTAATTCCTGAGTAACCCACTTATGTTGGTTTGCCACTCACATTATAAGGGCCTGACCCAGAAGCTGATCTCCAGGAACTAGCTCTGCCAAAGGCTGAGGGTGAGGGCAGAAAGTTTCCTGATGTCCAGGGTGAGATTTTACCAATTCTAAAGCCCAATGAAGTGGCCGGAGGAGGTATGTCATCTAATAAGTGTACAATGTATGTATTTTCAGTCTTTCGCCATTACATTATTGATAATGTAGGGATAACATTACTGTCACTTTAATAACAGAGTTCACATATAAAGATTCTTT
>NW_006479512.1:0-392 GCF_000325575.1 Pteropus alecto | reverse complement strand
TTAAGCTGGTTATTTTTAAGAAACAAAAGACTCAAGAAGAAGCTTTGACCTGCCCCCTAACTGCCAGAGAACCTGTTCCAGGAAGGGACCTAGCATCACAGATAGCTATAGTTTCATATGAACTAGTGTGACAGATAAGCAGGAGCATAGCAAGGCCCCTCGGATCAAAGTCCTCTCTGTGTCTCACTGTAAAGGACGGCCCAGCAAACATTCTATCTCTTTGTGAATTGCTCTCCTGCCCTTTGAAGCCCCAAACCATAATCTCCGTCTCTTAGCTCAAGTTGGCATGTAAGCGTCAACTGACTGGGTCCCATATTCTTACAGAACCCCCATATTAGTTCAGTTGTTTTTTTTCCTGTTAATCTGTCTCATGTCGATTTGATTATTAGACC
>NW_006479511.1:0-392 GCF_000325575.1 Pteropus alecto | reverse complement strand
TTCCCCTGACCTTGAATTTTTTTTGAGATCTTCTTGCAGGTGGTAGTTAAAATTAAGCTAAGTCATATTGACCTAGAAGCCAAAGATGGGTTGGAAGTGGGGAGAGGACACATCAGTGAACTGGTTGCTCCTCTGGTTGTGCTCAAGTGTCCTGGGCAACGAATGACCCAGGGAAGTCCGAAACCCGGAGAAGGTGGGAAGGGGGCAGCCAATGTCCCCTTGGATGATGAAGGCCAAGTGCAGATTCCTCACCATCCTGGCGGTGGGGACTCACAGATGTACAAAACATGGTCACTGCCTTCGAGGAGTTTTCAATCTTGCTACGAAGACCAAGTGAATAGTAAAATAATTCAAGAGATGTGGCGTTAATATGTTCATATGTTGGGCAGTTT
>NW_006479510.1:0-391 GCF_000325575.1 Pteropus alecto | reverse complement strand
TCAATCTCTTTACTCTGCTGCAAATCTTCCATTTTATGATCACCTAGAGGGCCAGCCACATTCAACAATTCTCTGCTGTGTATTATAGAGCAATATCTCTCAAAGTGATTAATAAACGGTACTGTTTTACGAAAGTATTTTGTAGCTAAAGAAGTTGGAAGTTTGGGTCAAAGAAACCAGAGTTTCATCACTCGTAGGTTGTTACTTTTTTATGGAAAAAATTCAGGACTTTTAGGGTCACCGTTTAAGAAAGGCTTGAAAATTTCTAAGACAGACAACAGATGCTAACTATATATAGTAATTTGAATAAATTTAAGTGAAAATTAAGTGAAAGGACTGTCTATGATTTTTTTTTCGTAACATGAATTAGACCAGAATAAATTTACATTTT
>NW_006479509.1:0-392 GCF_000325575.1 Pteropus alecto | reverse complement strand
CCTTCTGGAATATTCCGTGGGTGTCCTTCACGCTCCAGCGAGAGAGGCCCCATCTGGTGCGATGTCCGTGTGGCCTTGGGCTCCTCCGTGTCCCGCAGACTCCGTGATGGTGGCCACGCGGCTCCGTCAGCTTTTTACGGCAACAATTCTTGTTCGATTGCCCTAAAATCTGTAGAACACGAAGGTCACCATCCGAGCCTTTTTTCCGTGTATGCATCATGGGGATTACGGCCACCGTCACTGCCGCTGGAACCCCGTGCCCAGCCGGCAGCCGCTCACGTCCCCTGCCGTCCCCAGCCCAGCTCGTGGCCTCGAATCGCCTTTCCGCCCCTACGAGCTCACGCATTCTGGCCATTCCCTGCCAGAGGAGTCGGCAGTGTTCATCCCCGGGG
>NW_006479508.1:0-392 GCF_000325575.1 Pteropus alecto | reverse complement strand
TTTATGTATAATTAGATAATTGAATTATTAAGGGTCCAGGGTAAGAACTCAGGGGGAGTCAAGGTTATAAATGCAGGCATGGACTAGAATCGAAGGGCCTATACACAATATTTCAAGAAGTCAAAAACCATATTCTTATTGTAAGTCTGAAGGATTTTAAGCAGACAAGTAACATGGTCATATTTAAATTTTAGAAAAATCACCATGGAAGGGGAAACTTTTGGAGGAAGAGACCAGAATGAGGGTCATCAGTGAGGAGGCTGTCATAATCATCCAGACAAGAGATGATCACAGCTTGGGCCAGTGAGCATGGCCGGGTGGGAGTGGAGGGAGTGGTGAAGTTGAGAGGATGAACAGTCACAAGAGTTTGTGATTGACTGGATATGGAGGGA
>NW_006479507.1:0-391 GCF_000325575.1 Pteropus alecto | reverse complement strand
AGAACACTTTGCTACGGTTAATCGGCAGGTGCCATTCATCTCACCTTCCCCTGGAAATAATGTCCATCTGACTTGAAGAGAGTCACTGGGTTTATGGTGTCTGCAGCACCCCATCAGCTGCGAGTTTAGGAAAGCCATGTGACCTCTCTCTGACCCTAGGTCACCTCATTTGTCACATGGTGACAATACTGTCCTCCAGAGGCCTAGGAGGGTCTGGTCCGAGGCTGCTGTTATGTTCAAGGACGGCTGGCTGTCTTCCTCCAGCCATCGTAACGCTCCGATGATCGGACCCGCTAGCATTTTAACCTCAGGAACGCCTGGGTCTAAGTTTTAGCGCTCCGCCTGTTCTGTCAAATGCCATTTATGAAGTGATCTAAACTTAGGATTCTTT
>NW_006479506.1:0-391 GCF_000325575.1 Pteropus alecto | reverse complement strand
AATCTAGAAATACTTGAATTAAGAACTAAAAAACCTTGTTCTGTTCAAATATTTTAGGCAGTGGTTTATATTTTCACTAAGTGTATTATGCAAAGTACATGTGTAAATATACGAAATAACTTTAGTCTTAACTTTGAGTTGTATCATATGAAAGTACATAAAACCATTCTATAATAATTTTATGCTAAAGTTCACATAAGATTTGCAACATAAGACTATTATATCCAAAATTGCATAAAGCAATTGTATTTCCAAGGTAAATAAAAGAAAAAAGAGAAGATATTTAAAAAATAAATTATCCATTGGTTCTCTGGTTTAAAAATGTGTATATTTCAGTTATAAATTACAGTCAGATTAACGTTTTTGAGGAAAATATTTTTCTCGCAACATC
>NW_006479505.1:0-391 GCF_000325575.1 Pteropus alecto | reverse complement strand
GAAGATTGTACCTTTGACCAGCATCTCTGCATTTCACCCATCTCCCAGTCCCTGGCAAACACCATTCTACAATCTGTTTCTGTGAGTCTGTCTCTTTCAGATTTAGGCATGTGAAGGAAGGAAATCCTGCCATCACAACAAGTCGGATGGACCTCGAGGGCATTATGCTATGAAATAATCAACAGAAAAAGACGACCACTGTATGATATCACTTATATGTGTAATCAACAAACTGACATTTTTAATATTGAATTTTCCTTTTATAGGAGTATATTATCTTCATTTATTCAGATCATTCTTTTGTATTCTGTTATAGTTTCTTCAGAAAGATCTTTCACATTTGTTTTCCCCCTCTCAGGTTTATTCCTAAGTATTTTTTAGATTTTCTTGC
>NW_006479504.1:0-391 GCF_000325575.1 Pteropus alecto | reverse complement strand
GTTTGGGTGTTTTTTGTTGAGTTTTAGCTGTTCAGGTTATTATTGCTTCAAGGGGAGAAATCTGGGGACATCTCTCAGTCTGCCATGTTTCTGACATTACCCCTGGCCTGTAGGATTTATGCCGAAGATTTTATTTACAGACAAATGGAAGTTTCTTTGTAAATTATGCTCTTTTGTTTTCCGGCAGCCTTTAGTATTTTATATTTATTATTAATTTTTGATATTTTTATTATCTTTCTCTTGGAGATGGTCTTTTGACATTAAGATAAAAGAGTGATCTATTAGGTAATTGAACTTGGAAGTCCAAGTATTCCCTAGTTTGGGGAAGTTTTCAGCTATTAGCTGTTCAGTAAATATCTGCCCCCTCTTCCCACTTTTCCCCTTCTGGAAT
>NW_006479503.1:0-391 GCF_000325575.1 Pteropus alecto | reverse complement strand
GCGTCTGGGCGCCTCTCCTCCGCTGACGCGCGCCCCGTCACGTCGCCCCGTCACCCGCCCCCACGGGCTCGTTTTAACTTAATCGCCCCCCAAAGGTCTCATCTCCGACTACGGCCTCGGTCTGAGGTGTGGGGACTGGGGCTCCACCGTACGAATTTAAGGAGGCCCGATCCAGCCCGTGACAGCGGATAACCCGCCACCGCCCTACAGGTGAACCGACGGCGAGAGGAGGCGACGTCGTCACGCGTCCGAGGGACACGTCCGCCCTTAGCGGTTCACGCCCCGCCAAAGCGCCCACTAACACACGCAGACCGCAAAGTCCGGGTCGCGCTCCCCCAAAGGAGCCGCTAAGGGGGACCCCCTCCGAGAGGGGGAAAACTCGAAACCAGAG
>NW_006479502.1:0-391 GCF_000325575.1 Pteropus alecto | reverse complement strand
CTTGCCATTTGTGACAACATGGATGGACCTGGAGGATATCGTGCCAAGCGAAATAAGTCAGACAGAGAAGGACAACTATTACTCATAGCGACAGAGTAGGAAAGTGGTTGCTAGGGGCTGGGGAGTGGAGGGATCGGGAGAGGCTGGTGAAAGGGTGCCGACCCTCAGCTACAAGCTGACTAAGGCCTGCGGATTTAATGTAGATCGTGGGGACCGTCGTTGACACCTCTGCGTGTGCGTGTGCACGTGTCCACACACAGACCGAGACTGCGCGTCGCACACTTGCCCGGCACGCCACACGCCTTAGCGTTACTTCCCTTCCATTAACCCAGGAACCGTTAGAGAAACACGGGGCTGTCTCGGCCTCGTTCCCACTTTGCTCCTAAGTCAG
>NW_006479501.1:0-391 GCF_000325575.1 Pteropus alecto | reverse complement strand
GGGGGCCTCCGGGGCGTGTGCTTCCTGGGGTCTGGGTGCCCCCACTTCTACAGGGCAGGACAGAGCAGGCGGGGAGGATGCGGGGCATCCAGCTGGTCTGTGGGGACACCCTTCCTTTGGAGCGGGGACGGGGAGGCAGTTCGGGGGGCCCGCAGGCCAGCGGCTCCCGGCCACGTGCCTGGGCGCCACCCAGGTGAGCTCTCCATCCGCCAGGTGTGTGGTGTGGACGGGTGACGACCGCGTGTTCTTCTTCAACCCCACGACGCAGCTGTCCGTGTGGGAGAAGCCCGAGGACCTGGAGCACCGCGGGGACCTCGGCCGGATCATCGACGACCCCCCCCACAAGCGCAAGCTCGAGGCCTCGGCAGGTACGGGGGGCGGCGCCGGGCCC
>NW_006479500.1:0-391 GCF_000325575.1 Pteropus alecto | reverse complement strand
CTGTGGATCACACTTTGAAAAGCGCTGTTGATACTCGTACGAAACATTACGACTGCACTTAGGACACGCAAATGCTGAAGGCACTTTACTACCGTTGTCACGTGTTCCCCGCCTTTCCTGACGTGTAACACATGTCCTATGTAGCCAGGTGTCTTTGGCGCCCTTTTCTGGTGGTTTAGACGAACCCCATGTTGCAAGGCTGCCTGCAAAGATCACCGAAAACAGACAAAAACTTCTGTGCTTACAAATAATTCCCCAAATTTCAACACTTTAGTGGGTTGTTTCTCCAACAACAGAAAAAGGTAAAAAGATTAAAGAAATTTAGTTGCATCTAACAGGCTAGCCTCTTGGAACTTGTACTTGTGAGTGGTTCCTTAGAAGGGCCAGGCCA
>NW_006479499.1:0-391 GCF_000325575.1 Pteropus alecto | reverse complement strand
TGAGAATTTCCTTACCTGAAGAACAGGCGCAGTGATGTCCACGTTGCTGGGTGGTAGTGTAGAATGCTATTTATGTGTGAAACCGCATGGCACACAGGAGAGGCTTAATAAAGAAAGAGTAGTGATTACCGGTCTTGTGTGTGTCTAACCACGTGTGTAAAACCCTTGACATCTCTTTAAAGCAAGTACAGTTGACCCTTGAAAGACACGGGGGTTATGGCACCCACTCCTTAAACATTTGGAAATCTGCATGTAATTTGGACTCTCCAAACCGTAGCTGCTAACAGGCAGCGTTGACTGGATGCCTTGTCTGTAATGTAAACGGTTGTTAACATGTATTCTGTACGTTATATAAATTTCATACTGTGTTCTTAGAATAAAGTAAGCTAGA
>NW_006479498.1:0-391 GCF_000325575.1 Pteropus alecto | reverse complement strand
CAAAGGGACACACAACGAAGAAGCAGGGAGGGCTCTGAATTTTCCATGTCAAGTACATGGGGTTGTTTATGGATCGATCGCCCTGGGGAGGTGGGTGGGAAGGGCTGACTTGAAGATGTAGGTTTGAGCAGAGGAAGTGAGAGGTTTGAAGTACTGGAGGCACATTTTCATCTCCATTTCAGTTCTGAGACTCAACTCTGCTTCTACTTGAGGCCCCACTGGGGTTGGTGCACTGGATACTAGCCCAGTGGAATCCTGAGAGTCCTTAACCTGCTCGTCAGTGGAGAAGGTACTGAGCATCCAGTGTGGGGTTCCCATCCCCCTTGGAGGGGGGATTCAAACCCTTTACTGTGTCTCTAAGGTGCTATGTAATTTGACATTTACTTATGTC
>NW_006479497.1:0-391 GCF_000325575.1 Pteropus alecto | reverse complement strand
GAAGGGGAACCTACTCAGTGTGAAGAGTCAATCTAACAAAGAGGCAATGCTAAAATGCATGCCGTGTCTCAGAGACAGAGTTTCATCACCCGTCCCGGCATGTTGAAATTTAGCGAAATGTTCTTCCTGGCTTCTTCCAGGATCATTTATCCTCGAAGAATCCACAGATGCTACTATTGTAACATCAATTCTATAAGATTTTGTACTTGAAAAAAGCAAACTTTATTGGTGGACCAAACTCAATTCTAGGCAAAGTAGCCCATGATATAAATTCTGTGATTTTTTTCATCAAGAAAATCAGCTATAAAAGATGAAAATACTGAAATCCATGGTTTAAAACTGCCCCTGGAATCTTGTGATACTTTTCTCCCAGTCTGTTTTCTATACAAGG
>NW_006479496.1:0-391 GCF_000325575.1 Pteropus alecto | reverse complement strand
CTACTACATGTGTGGCACTACGTTAATTGTTTTACGTCATGATTGCCTTATTTAATTCTCACACAACAACCTTGCAAAGTGGTTACAAAGAAGATTAGAAGTCAGATAGGATACTTAACCTACCCAGCACCTACAGCGAGGGAGTAGCAGTTAGGACCATTAGCATTTACTTTGGACAGCCTCTTAGAGGCAGCTACCAGCAACAGACGCTGCTAAAGTCTTTTCTTATTCTGTGAGTACATATTTTTAGACCATCCAAGCCACAGCAATGAGAAGTTGTGCCTTTTATCAGTGAAGAAGATTCACTCGGTTTCCATATAGAGTTTTGAACCGTGAAAACTATCATTATTGAAAATAACCAAATTCATCTTAGTGTAAGAACAGGTTCTCA
>NW_006479495.1:0-391 GCF_000325575.1 Pteropus alecto | reverse complement strand
TATTAATTGAAGGTTTGTGGCAACCCTGTGTTAAGCAAGGCTATTGGTGCCATTTTCTAATGGCAATGCTCACTTCGTGTCTCTGTGCCACATTTTGGTAATTCTCATTGTATTTCAAACTTTATTATTATTATCATATTTGTTATGATGATTTGTAATAGTGATCTTTGAAGTTGCTATGTTGTTTTGGGATGCTACGAACTGCAGCCATATAAAGTGGCGAACATAGTTAAGAAATGCTGTGTGTGTTTTGACTGGTCCACCAACTGACTATCACCCCATCTCTCTCCCGCCCCTCAGGTGAGGAACATTCAGATTCTACATCAGTACTTGTTGCTTCACCTATCAATTTTATGTTATAAAGCTGTCATCTTTCATTAAACCAAAAAAA
>NW_006479494.1:0-391 GCF_000325575.1 Pteropus alecto | reverse complement strand
GGGGCCCCCTTAGCTGCCGCTGAAACACACGCACATACGCATGCACACATACGCACACACACGTGCACCAGCACGCACACACATGCAGCACACACGCACACACACATACACACATGCATACAAATGCACACACAGACACATGAGCACACACATGCGCACACATGCACACAACACACGCATACACAACACACAATGCACAAGAGAACACACGGAAACATGCACACACATACATGCACATACACATGTGCACACATGCACACACATGCATACGAATGCACGCACACAAACACATGAGCACACACATGCACACACAACACATAATGCACAAGCGTACACATGCAAACACGCACACACATACATGCACACACACGTGCACACATGCACACACATG
>NW_006479493.1:0-391 GCF_000325575.1 Pteropus alecto | reverse complement strand
AAGACCTACAGCCGGCCCTCTCAGGAGCTAAGTGCCCATTGGTCAACATAGAGGACACTAGCAATTCTTGAGCTACAGGGCACGGCCTGGGAGGTCCGGCCAAGGGCTTGGGGAGCGCGGCAGGAAGCTGGTGCTCTCCAAGGTGGTGGGGAGTGTGGGGAAGGCTTCACAGAAGCCTTGAACTGGGTGTTAAAGAACACATTCTTCTGGAAGGATTAGGGGAAGAGGACATTCCAGGCAGGGTGGCACAGCATGCTTAAGTGCCTGGAAATGTGATTCAGAACAAGATATTCCGAGAGAGGACAGTGGCCTGTGTGGATGCAGAGAGCTCGGGGGAGGGAGGAGAGTTTAGTCTAGAAAAGTAAGTGAGGTCGGAATGTGCCGTGCGGGG
>NW_006479492.1:0-391 GCF_000325575.1 Pteropus alecto | reverse complement strand
GACAGAATGACTACACTGATGGTAACTGGCATCCAAGCAGAAAATTTCCCTTATTGAGATGGCAGGTATGGAATTTTCAGCCACTTTCATTGCCGATTTGATTTTCAGTTTGATCGTACAGTGAGTGAGCTGCCATGTAAGGGAGCAAAGAACAACTTATTTAACACCATGGCTAGATATGGACACAGCCAAAAAATGTACACCTGTCATAGATGTGGTTCTATGGCTGTAACCACAAGAGTGACCAGTGTATCCTGGGAAGGGGCCTGCTCATTCAGCTCAGAATGGGAGGGTCCAAAACAAGAGTCCCATAAGGCAGCTGTCCAGTCGAAATGTACTGTCAGCTATGTGTGTAACTTTACATTTTCTAGTAGCCAATTTGAAAAAAAAA
>NW_006479491.1:0-391 GCF_000325575.1 Pteropus alecto | reverse complement strand
TAATTGTTAGCTGAAAAGGTGAAGTGCTATGATGTATGTAAATGGATAGTACGTAGATTTGTTGTGTGGAAAACTAGATTTTTAGAAGATATTTGTTCTCATGCATTAATGACCAAAAATTTTAAAATGAATAAAACTTTGTACTTTCTTACTCAGACCAAGCTCTGTTGATTCATAACTGGCCACCATTGCTTTTTCTAACCACACATTCTGCCTCTCATTGCTGTTGCTCATTTTCAGCTTTGCTCTACATGGAGGGAGTGATGGTACGACTCCTGAGGTCAGTGTCTTAAAAATTTGAAACTGTCATAAGATTAGTATGATTTGGCTCTTTAGTTGTTTTAATGGTTTTTAAAAAGCCTATAATTTGGGCCTTTTATATAATGATGCC
>NW_006479490.1:0-391 GCF_000325575.1 Pteropus alecto | reverse complement strand
TTTCCTTGTGGGTGTTTTTTGGAGGATCCAGTGAGGTGATGCATGCAGAGCTCTTAGCATAGTACTTGGTCTATGCTAAGTAATTGATAAGTGGTAGCCTGTGTTGGTATCATTCTGTCCTCTTCCCTAAGCAAATATTCTGTTTTGTTATGTTTAATATAGATTTAATGAGAATAGTCAGTATGCTATGGATTCGGCTTGCCTCTTACCTATTTGCCAAGCGGGAATAGTGCATGCAGGTAGCTGGAGTTGGCTGCCAGGTAAGCCCACCTGACGCTTGGGAGAGCAGAGCTGGGAAGTGCTGAGTTCCTTACAAGCAGACACACTGCGTTGGGATGGGCCAGAGCCAGCCCGGAAGACCAGCCTCCCAGTCCCCTGCCACATAGCTTGT
>NW_006479489.1:0-391 GCF_000325575.1 Pteropus alecto | reverse complement strand
GTTGCACAGGGCCCCACTCTCAAAGGACCCTGTAAATGATGTAGCCTATCTTGTCATGAAGGAATCCATCCTTATGAGGTCTTCGGAATGTAAATGACCGTGGAGGAGCCTGAATGGAAACTGCAGCGTGTGTTTAGGCTGGATTAAGGTGCTCCCCAGCTTCTAAGCAGAGAGACACAAGGCTAGGGCCTGAGCCTTCGAAAGAAGACGAATTTAGACAGAGCCTGGTTTGAGGCCAGCTGACAGATTCCTCCTGTGTCGTGGGGAGCTGACCTGGGTTGTCGGGTGCTTTACTACCCTACTATGTCATTGCTAAGGCTTGTCTTGCCTACTCCTGGCTTTAGATAACAGCAACTCTTATACCACGAGGTAAATATCGAATTTTCACCAA
>NW_006479488.1:0-391 GCF_000325575.1 Pteropus alecto | reverse complement strand
TTCCTTCCCTCACCCAACCAGTGACTTCTGACCTATGCCGTTTTGGTTTAGGCTCTGCCCTGAAGATATTCACTGTCTTATTGGCCACTGTGGCCAAGTTCCTTTCTCTCTCTGGGTCTCAGTTTCCTCATCTGTGAAATGAAGACCTTTCCGACCTGGCTGCATTCTGATGGACTTTCCCTGCGACTATGGTAACTTTCTCCCTCAGGGGAAATTCTCTCTGAAGCTTCTGAGCTGTCATTTTAGCTTCTTTCCTCAAGTTCTGAGCTAGAGCAGAGACAGGTAACTCACTGCCCTCCTGATGTCAGTCCTCAGTTAGGGAGAGTTCTAGTCACTTCTGTTTGCTATGTGGTCCTGAGCTCCTCTCTCAGCCTTCCTGAGCCTCTGTTTC
>NW_006479487.1:0-391 GCF_000325575.1 Pteropus alecto | reverse complement strand
TTTTTTAAAGAAAAGTGAAAACTCTAGTAGTGTTCAGAGTGTATTCTGCAGGACTGGCTCCAGAGGCAGTGGTACCCTGAGCAGCAAGAGTTGCTCCAACAAGCTCCTTCCTCAAGAACCACATTCGCATCTCAGCATCAAGCCAGCTTCACTTGGAACTGTGTCTGTGATCATCTGTGCTTAATCTCCGTGGAGTCTGTGCATCCGTTAGCAAGATGCATCTTCAGGTAATTGCTTCTTTGCTTTACATTGTCTGGGCTTTGGGAAGGTTTCCTAAGAACGCTCTACTTTAACATAGTGGAGACACCTGTATATGTAGAGGTGGGGAGAAGGACTTGCATAGTTGACAATTGTCTTCATAGAAATGCGGTTTCTTCAAACTGAAAAAAAA
>NW_006479486.1:0-391 GCF_000325575.1 Pteropus alecto | reverse complement strand
GGGGTGGGTGGGGGAGGCGCTGGCTGCTGGCTGCGAGGCAGGCACGTGCTGTCTCTGGGGGAGTGAGGCTGGCAGCCCCCATGCAGAGCGCCCTCCCCTGGCCCATCGGCTGCGTCTCAGCGTCTCAGAGTGGCGTGTGCTTGCGGCTGCACGCAAGGAGAGACAGCACGTTCCTCATAAAGTCAACGTGAGGACACTTGACTCTGGAAGTGGGGACAGTGGTTTTTTCCTGAACCCTATACGTCGAGTGCAAGGAACACGGGGCATACCAATGCTGGGGCTCGGCAGCTCCGCAGCGGGCGTGGGGAGGCCAAGAGCCCTGCGCATGGGAGCCATGCGGACGGGGAAGACGGGGACTCAGATGTCTTAGGGACCATGTGGGAATATAGTA
>NW_006479485.1:0-391 GCF_000325575.1 Pteropus alecto | reverse complement strand
TAACAAGCACAACAGATCTGTTATTTTGTTTGAAGGAAAATTTCAAACATATACTAAAAATGGAGAAAATGGTATAATGAATCCCAGTGTACCCATTACCAGCTACCACAATTACCATCTTTGGCCAATCTTGTTTTATCTATATGCCTACCTACTCTCTTCGAGTCCCTGGATTATATTGAAGCAGCCATATATATTTTTTATTGAGATGTAATTAACATGCGATTGTATACGTTTAAGGTATACAGTGTGTTCATATGATATATTTATAAAACACGATTACCATGATAGCATTAATACCTCTATCATATCACATAATTATTATTTTCTTTTTGTGATGAGAACAATTAAGATCGGTCTCTTAGCAACTTTGAAGTTTATAATACAGCAC
>NW_006479484.1:0-392 GCF_000325575.1 Pteropus alecto | reverse complement strand
TTTTTTTTTTTTGCCCTATTTGATCAAAATAAAAGTCGTCTGATAGGCATTCCTTTTCACTGAGGTACACAGTATCACATTGCCAAGTATAATTTCCACTCAGGTGATACTGTTCTCACCACTGAGAGAAATGGCAGGATTAGCCAGAAAGGATGGTATTAGGTGTCTTATCTCCTCTCACTCTACAAGCAAGCAGTTACTTACATTGAAAAGTGTCTTTTCATATGCTCTGGTTTTTTTTTTCAGATTGTATAACTCTTTCGCCTTTTACTAAAGATTACCATAGAGTGAAATGTGTCTTTTCAGGATTCTGGTGGCGTTGATCGGTTTGTTTTAAGAAAGAGGGTTTCCTTCAGAATGTTAACAGATTATTTTCTCTGCTTTTTTTTTTT
>NW_006479483.1:0-390 GCF_000325575.1 Pteropus alecto | reverse complement strand
ATGTTGATCACTTATCTGGAGCTGCAGATCAAAGAGGAAAAAATATACTCAGTGGACAAGTAGAAGGTAAACACTGTATTGTGTCAAAAAGCCATTTGGCAGAATGTTGATTTAAACATGATTCCTGATATAGTCTAGTAGCCACAGAAAATCACCTACTAAATGCATAGAAGGAAAAGAGAAGGGAAAAGGAGATCAGTTGTATTTCTTCTCAGGTATCAGCATCAGATTATATTGAGAGCGCCACTACAGGATCTACATTATTTGTTCTACTTCAAGATACTGCTCTAAGACCTAAGAAAATTCTGGAAATATGGAAGAGGGTGAGAATAAAAGAAAGAATAAAGAATGAGAAAGGCAGAAATTATCGGGAGTAAATCAAAGAAAAAG
>NW_006479482.1:0-391 GCF_000325575.1 Pteropus alecto | reverse complement strand
TTGTTAATATTTTGTTGAGGATTTTTACATCTATGCTCATCAAGAATGTTGGCCTATGATTTTTTTATAGTGCCTTCATCTGGTTTTGAAATTGGGTAATGCCGGCCTCATAAAATGAACACAGGAGCTTTCCCTTCCCTTCAGTTTTATAAAGTGGTTTGAGAAGAATAGGTGATGATTTTTCTTTAAATATTTGGTAAAATTTACCTGCAAAGCATCAGGTCCAGGACTTTTGTTTTCGAGGAGTTTTTCGGTTTCTGATTCAATTTTGTTACTATTTATCATTCTATTCAGATTTTGTTTCTCCCTGATTCAGCCTTGAAAGATTGTATGTTTCTAGGAACTTACCCATTTCTTCTAGGTTGTCCATTTTGTTGGCATATAATTTTTC
>NW_006479481.1:0-391 GCF_000325575.1 Pteropus alecto | reverse complement strand
AGAAAGACACCAAATGAGAAAAAAGAAATCCTGAAGTTAGATTCGCACATGAAAGCTTAGTAAGGCACAGTCGTACTCCCAAACACACAGTCTTCTTGTATTGCCATTTAGATCTATCATTCTGATTGATCACTGTGTAGTTGGCTGTTATTGGGCCTAATTTAACCCTATACACTCACAGATCCATCTACTCTGTCTATTGCACCTGACATTCTACAAATTACTTACTCATGCAAATGTCGACCTAAGGTAACCTTTTAG
Source organism: Pteropus alecto (assembly GCF_000325575.1). NCBI lineage: Eukaryota > Metazoa > Chordata > Mammalia > Chiroptera > Pteropodidae > Pteropus > Pteropus alecto. The sequence continues at coordinate 130 of NW_006479481.1, read as the reverse complement.
GATATTCGTGTTTAATTATACAAATAGTTCTTGATAAATAAGATTATATATCCTTCCATATGTTTATTCCCTCCTTGATGAAAGGGAAATCTAATTTTCATGCAGATTTGGTGGGGACCATGTTTGAGAA
>NW_006479480.1:0-391 GCF_000325575.1 Pteropus alecto | reverse complement strand
GCTTTGTAAGAATGTGGCAGAATGCACTAGTGAAATCATCTGTGCCTGACACTTTGTTATTCTGTTATTTTGGAGGTTATTAATTATCGATTCCATTCATTTAATTAATACACATATGAACAAGTATTATTGTTTCCATATTGGTTGAGTTTGCTAGTTTCTGCCTTTTGAGGAATTGATTCGTTTCATCTAAACTATGGAATTTGTGGGCATAAGTTTCCCAAAATATCCTTTTCATAGCCTTTTGGTGTCCATACGGTCCTGAATGATGACTCCTCTCTGATGTAAGACATTAGTAATGGGATCATTGCTCTGTTTTTTTTTCCCCCCTCTGGGTAGCCTGACTGGAGGTTTATCTATTTTTTGGTCTCTTCAAAGCTTTTGATTTATG
>NW_006479479.1:0-391 GCF_000325575.1 Pteropus alecto | reverse complement strand
TCTCTTTTAATAGCAACATAATGAATGAGATGTCCCGTTATGATACTCCTCAGAACGGGGAATAAAGTATAAGATCCATGCTTTGAGACGCTCGTGTCTACTCAGAAATGGGAACAAAAATCTTCGGAAATAAGAAATAACAGGAGAGTACAAAACCGGGCTCTAAAGACGTCAGCGGCCCACGCGGGCGTCTACCAGGTCCGACGGCATGGAGCGTGGGTGTTTGACGACAGCCCAGGGGACGGCACTCAAGATAAGGGGTCCGGGAGACTCAGAGCCGCACGCTCGGTGGGAGGGGACCCTAGAGACGGGTTTCTGCAGAAGAGATGGAAAGTTCTGGGCGGAAAGTTACTACGGCCGGTTCTGGGCGGAGCAGGATGTCGCTCCCTCT
>NW_006479478.1:0-391 GCF_000325575.1 Pteropus alecto | reverse complement strand
GGCCCATCTATGGAATGCAGATAATAACACAACTGTACCTTCCTCATAAGGTAGAGGTGAGAATTAAATAAAATCATGTGGGAAGTGCTTAGACTGGGGCCTGGGACATCGTACAGGCTAGTGAGTGTTAGCCGTCATTACTCCTGTTCTCTTTATCATTGCTGAGTGATGGAGGACAGTTCCACAGAGATGGGCAGCAGCTAGGCATTTGAGTCTGTGCTCCCTGACCTGCCGCCTCCTCCTCCTCCTAGGAGCCCTCCGGGACCCCACTTCCTTGTTCCACTCCATCACTGCCAACATCATCTGCTCCATTGTCTTTGGGAAACGCTTTGCCTACAGTGACCCCGAATTCCTGAGGCTTCTTGACTTGTTCAACCAGTCCTTTGCGCTC
>NW_006479477.1:0-391 GCF_000325575.1 Pteropus alecto | reverse complement strand
ACGGCTGACCTTGTTCTGTCCCCAGCGGCTTCGTTTGCCAGGAGCCCGAGGACCCTGAAGAATACGGTGAGCAACAGGGCCCAGAGCCAGGACCTCCGCCCGGGCACCTTCCCTCCATCGCCTCATGACCCTGAACAAGTCACATCTTGTCCTTTACTGAAGTCGGGCCCTGAGCCTTCCCCTGGAGGGAACTCGGGCTCCTGCCCGCTGGGTCCCTGGGCCCCGCAAAGCTCAGGCGAGAGCTCACATGAGAGGCATGATGTTCTGGAAAGGGCCTTTGAGGGGAAAGGGCTCCTGGTATAGACGTCTGCATGGTGGCCGTGAACATTGACCCCTAAAACAGTACTGGTTCGCACCAGGGCCCAGAGTTCAGTCGTGGGTGCTGTGGGCC
>NW_006479476.1:0-391 GCF_000325575.1 Pteropus alecto | reverse complement strand
TCCTTATTAACAGATTTTGTTATGAGTGTTAATAGGATTTTTTCCCATTGCTCTTACAAACTGGCTATTGTTTTCTCCAAAACTATGGTAACTGTTCACATTAATGAACTCTTTTATGAGAACATGCTTAGCCACAAATAAGTGAACACTCAACCAAACTAGATTAAGCAAAATATGAAAATAATTAGCTCATATAATTAAATATGCCAGACTTAATCTGTACTTTAGATGAGGTTTGATTCAGGACTTAAATAGCATTTAAGATAAGGATCCAGTTCTTGGTTTTCTTCCTTCACTTGGGTTGGTTCCATTTTCAGACAGACCTTAGTCATCTGGTCACATGAGCCTATAAGTAGCTCCTAGGGTTATATTTTCCCAATATTATATTCAG
>NW_006479475.1:0-391 GCF_000325575.1 Pteropus alecto | reverse complement strand
TTTTAGACCAGCTATGTCAATAGCTGGTAGGAGCTTTTAGAAAATTCGTGGGAGGATTTTGTTGTCTTGATTGGGAGAGCTACTGGCATTAGAGAGACTTGAGGCAAGGCTGCTAGACAGCTTACAGTATATGAGACGTTGGTACAGCTGAGGTTTGTCCCATATCCCATGTCCCATGTGATTTTTAAACATAAAAAAGGTATTATTTTATTATAAATGACTTCCTTTTCATTTACCTTTGAATGATATATATTATATTATGTGAATAATTATATATTATATGAATAATCTATATATTTTTTATGTCTGGAGAGTTTAGGGTGCTTTAGAGAATATTTGTTTTTAAAGGAGAGCATTGGGTCTCAAAGAACCAAATCATACACTTTCAGAA
>NW_006479474.1:0-391 GCF_000325575.1 Pteropus alecto | reverse complement strand
TAGATCAAGACACTAGACTAAGTGCTTTCCTTTGATAATCTATGTTAATTGCAGGAAGTTGTTATACTTCTAGGTATTCAGATCAACAGTACATAAGAACCACTTCCTACATTGTATGATTTTGTGAAATATTAGCTTCAGTTTCTCCTATTTTTTCTGTCTCACCTCTTTATAATTGAGAATGAGGCACCAGAAAAGGGTGATATATAAATTTCCAAATGCAGAATAAAATTGATTGATGAAGTTACAAGTAACTATTCACATACTGTATGGTATGCAATCAATTATAATGTGCTGGAGGAGCATTAATAATTTGATGTTAGAACCTGGCTTTATTTTACTCATCAAACATAATGTCTAGATGATGATGATGATGATGATGATGATGATG
>NW_006479473.1:0-390 GCF_000325575.1 Pteropus alecto | reverse complement strand
GGGTTAGGTTAAGAGGGAGTGTTAGTGTTAGGATTAGTGTTCATGTTATGGTCAGCTTTAGATTTAGGGTTAGGGTTATGTTTAGGATTAATGTTAGAGTTAGGGTATGGTTTAGGGTTACGGTTAGGTTAAGGGATAGGGTTACGTTTATGGTTTAGGTTAGGATTAGGTTAGAATTAGGATGGTTTGAGGTTAGGGTTAGGGTTAGGGTTAGAGCATGTGTTTGTTTTATGTTTAGGGTTATTGTTAGGGTTAGATTTGTATTAGGGTAAGGCTTAGTATTAGGGTTAGTATTAAGGTTAGGCTTAGGTTGAGATTAGGTTAGTGTTAAGGTTAGGGTAAGAATTAGGGTTAGAATTAGGGTTTGGTTTAGCTTTAGGTTTAGGGTTA
>NW_006479472.1:0-391 GCF_000325575.1 Pteropus alecto | reverse complement strand
GACAGACAGATGCCGGTCACACAAACAGAAATGAGTGGAACCTCACATTTGCTCGCTGAGAAAGCGGGGGCTTCTGAGCAGGGCCGTCTCTCGGCCGGGGATCCAGCAGGGTGTTTTTCTGAACGAGAAGCTGTCCTGGCTCTGAGGCCTTCGGGAGATACTCAGTGCTCTCGTCAGCGTGCCGTTTCTTTCCCGGATTAATCCATACAGTTAATATAAGTTTTCATTCGACGCACTTATTCTCAGGTACACACGGAAGAGGCAGACGACAGGTGTATCCAAAGCACATCTGACAAGGAGACGTGAGGGGAGGGCCTGGGGCTGCCGGACGTTCCCGAGCCCCAGGTCCGAGGTCACCGGGCAGGTCGAGGGCGGAAGGAAACGCAACGGC
>NW_006479471.1:0-391 GCF_000325575.1 Pteropus alecto | reverse complement strand
TTCTCAGCCAAGTCTGAGGCAAGATCGTCTGCAGAAACCTGAGAAGATGTGCTGGCATTTTTCAAAGGGAGAACATAATATTTTCTGGAGATTTGGAGAGCCTACTGATACTCCGGAAGGGCAGTAGGATGAGTGCGGGATGTGGACTGCCCAGTTAAGTTCCTCAGTGATGATTCCAAGTGAGCAGCACAGAGGTGTATATTTCTGTGGCCTGAGCAGTTTGCCCCATTGCAGATGCAGAGCAGACATACAGTGAAGCCGTTCTGGACAGCCGAGGGTTCTGAATCACACAGACTCTGTATCAGTGTTTTAATTTTGATCCAAATCATCCTTGCACGTACTCTATACTTACCTCCCTGCTAAATGATCACAATCACCTGTAGACAGCCTT
>NW_006479470.1:0-391 GCF_000325575.1 Pteropus alecto | reverse complement strand
GGAAAGGAATTTGCAAACTGCCACAGCAGGTTAATTTAGACTAACTTGGACCCCAGGCATGAGAGTCACACATGCCTTCTGGGATTATTTAGCCAAGCTTGTCTTGGTTAGGTCAACAAGAAAAGACTGCTCTGGTTTTTAAAATTAAAAACCAAAAAAGACAGAGAGATGAGAAAGGGCATTTTAAAAGCTAATGAACGAGCAATATTTTCAAATGGAAACTACCTTAGCTGGATACCCGAATTTTGAAGTCTAGCTCGCGAGTTTCAACGTCTCCCAACCTATCTATGGAAGCTAGGTACAGTGATTATCACACAGAAGTTTGACATCAAAATTTGTGTTTTGTGTCCCTCCATAATTATGCCATTGTGACATTACCTCTTTTTGTCTC
>NW_006479469.1:0-391 GCF_000325575.1 Pteropus alecto | reverse complement strand
CTCCCTGTTCCATGCCACTTCTCTAAGTCTCTCCCTATCAGCTTCTTAAACTGACACTCTTTATAGATAAGGAAATTGTCCTGCACCAAGGACACCTCCCCTCTGGGGTCAAAGATCCAACCAGCCCTGACACAGCTCTCAAAGGGATCTTCTCCATGCTGCTCTGTGCTCGGGGTCTTGGCCAGGGCTGTGACCTCTTTATGTGCCTCTGGGTGTTCAGGGAGCCAAGATCACAAGTAGCACCCACTTACCCCGGGGCACCCTGGGTTGGGGTCTATGCTGGGCCTGACTTTCCACCCTTCTGTCTGCAGCTCACATAAGGTAGGCTCTGTCCACGTGTCCATCTCAGGGTATCCTGGCCTCCATGCAACTGGGCAAGGGACAGCACGTG
>NW_006479468.1:0-391 GCF_000325575.1 Pteropus alecto | reverse complement strand
CCCCACCGCCCGCGCGGCCCGGCCTGGCGGTGACCCAGATGGAGCAGGCCCCGGATGGAGCAGGGCGCTTCCCACCTGCCTCTCGGAGAGCCCCAGCGTGGCCGCCAGTTCAGCTTTCCTCCGGATGGTGATGTAGCGGCTGTAGTGAAACTCCTTCTCCAGCTCCAGCCGCTGGTGATCCGTGTACACGACCCGGTATTTGTCTTTCGTCCTGGTTTTCACTGGAGGAAGAATTAGGGCTGAGAACTGCAGGGCAGCCCATCAGTCATGGGTAATGACAAACCTCCCTAACCCAAAGGCCATTTCTCTTCCTGTGCCGCCCTGGGGGGCCGGGGTTTGGCTGGTACCTGCGGGGTTTGACAAGACCCCCCAGAGGGTCCGGGGGTGGGGC
>NW_006479467.1:0-391 GCF_000325575.1 Pteropus alecto | reverse complement strand
CAAGGCCACACCTGTCTGCACCCTCTGGGCTTGCTTCCGAGCTGCCAAAGGGACCTGCCATGAGCTGTTACCCTCTGAGCTGCCACAGCAACCCCTTCCCACTTGATTGGACACTGAAGCAGCCTGTCAGACCGATGGGGCTGACTTCCTTCTGCACAGGTTTGCAGTGACCACTAGATTGTCCTTTGAGTAATGCTGAACTCCAGCTGGTACCTGTGTGATTTTAACCATGGTGGCACATTCATATCAGTTTATTTTCCTCAAAATAAGTACCCATCACTATTTTAGGGACCTGAGATGGAACTGTGACTTAGGTCATCCTTTCCCATGTGCTGAATGGGGTGACACTAATCAGAGCTAACTTTTGACTGCCAGGTCCAGTTAGTCTTGA
>NW_006479466.1:0-391 GCF_000325575.1 Pteropus alecto | reverse complement strand
CCCCCATGACCCAGGTCCCCAGCAGCTTGGAGGGGAAGGAGCCGCCAGGGCACATGGTGTCAGCCTGGGTGCCAGCCCAGCTAGGGCTGCTGGACGAGCCAGGCACGGCCTACATGCAGGGCACTCCGGGCCGGGGTGGGGGTCATGCTGCAGGGACTGTGAGCCCCTCCAGGCTGTAACCACTGCCCAGGCTCACATCTGCCCACCCTCCACCACAGGTGTGTCTGCTAGGGTGAGCTAAGTCGTGTACCTGCTCTCCTGTATTCGGATGCTGGGCAGTCAGTCTCCATGGCATCCACTGCAGTGGACAGATGGGGAGTGGGGAGGGACGGACAGACGGCTGGGTGGACGGATGGAGCGCGGAAACGGAGAGACTGAGGACACAGCTAAC
>NW_006479465.1:0-390 GCF_000325575.1 Pteropus alecto | reverse complement strand
TGTTAAAAAAGCGATTCTTGGTCTTGTGCCTAATTCTGACATGGTGGGTCTGGCAGAGTCCCGAGTGTTTTGAAAAAACCCACAAACAATCCTGGGATTCAGCCAGATTGGGAAACACTGAGATCAGTGACAGAGTTCAGGTTGGGGAGGGCTCTTAAATCCAAATTTAAAAGTGGGGTTTTTTCCCCCTCGGAAAGAAAGGGGAGGATACATATTGTCAATTAAGATGTGATGTTGATAATTACGTGTTTTCTCTACAAGGGATTATAGGCAGGTGAAAGATTTAGGAAGTGAGTCACAGGACAGTATAATAAAATCTCCGAATGCTTGCTCTCTGACACTGTTCCCCAGATTGATTTCTTGGAGCAAACGATGGAATCTCAGTTTTTT
>NW_006479464.1:0-391 GCF_000325575.1 Pteropus alecto | reverse complement strand
CTTGCATTATTTCTACTCAACTACAGGGACACTGTGGGTGGTTTATTATATAACAAAAATAGGAGCAGTTTGGCATTGGTGGGATATTTATAGCAAGTGGAACACTTTTGAAATATATGATCTTATTACTTCAAATTTATGAATAAGCTGTTTATCTATCAACACAATTGAAATGGTCAGTTTGTTAGATCTTGTGATATTTTTATTTTTTCCAAGATCCACAAGGCATAACTATGTCTATTTCCTTGGAATAAAAATAACATAATTTCTTAAAATAGTAGCATACACAGAGAATTGCCTTAGGACAAGAGCTACAAAGACAGAATTCTCACTCTCCCACTCCTCCTCCTCTAAGTCTCTTACTGTACTCATCTTTTTCCTTTTTTTTTTT
>NW_006479463.1:0-390 GCF_000325575.1 Pteropus alecto | reverse complement strand
GACGGCAGAGCACAGACTGCCCCAAACAGGCCGCGGCAGGAGCCCGCGCAAGTAGAACCAAGGGCTGCAAGGGGAAGGGCCTTGGCTGCCCCCTAAGGAATGGGGCAGTGGTCCACAGTCAGGGAGAGCACAGCACTCAACCGCCTAGTGTCTGAATGAGAGGTGTGGGTTCCCGTCTGGGTTCTGCCCCCGAACCGGCTTTGGAGGATGACCATCTCTTTGAGCCCCTTTCACCAGATTCAGAGAGGAGGGGATGATTCCAGGCAGTGGGGTGCGGGGAGCACATGCAGACTCTGGGGTGGGTGTGTGCCTACTGCGTGCTGTGTTCCAGGAGGAGCCTGGAGGCCAGTGTGGCTCCAGCAGTGGGATCGAAGGAGAGCAGAACAGGAC
>NW_006479462.1:0-390 GCF_000325575.1 Pteropus alecto | reverse complement strand
AAGACAGGGGAAGGGAAGAGTAGGTCAAATAGGAAATCCCTAAATAGTCAGGGACGTCCAAGCTGACCTCCCACCTGTACCCCCACCGCAGGAGATTCTGTCTGGTGTCCTCGGGGTTGAGTCAACCCAGCTGGGCAGGTTGGCACGTTAGCAGGAGATCCTAGTCCACCACAGGAAAAAGTGACAGGAGTACTCAGCTGGTGCTCCTGCGGAGGGGGCTTTGAGGTCTGCAGGAGCAGCAGTTACCAGACTTCTGACAAGGTCCTGGGGCGCCCTCTGCTGACCACATAGAGACGTGCGCTTGCAAGCAGAGCCTTGCCCAACTATTCTCTCTGGGTGCCTGTGATTAAAGGCCCAGTCCCAGGCTGAGCTGCTCTCACATGCTGACCC
>NW_006479461.1:0-391 GCF_000325575.1 Pteropus alecto | reverse complement strand
AAGTAAATAAAGACTTTATAAATTTTTTTTAAATAATAAGCAGTCAGATTTAAATTTTCCTCAGACCTCTACTTCAGCATTATTTAGTAGCTAAGAAGGTCTGTGAATGTTTGTAGTTTGTTTAGTTTCTTTGCTTTCAGGTCAATGTGTCAAAAATAGTCATCTTTCCATTTATAATAAGCACATAATTGCTCGGTATCTGAATAAACACATCATTCTGCATTCAGGGACTATTCAAAAAGCTGATTTATCATCTCAGATCAGAGTAGCCATCATCAGAATTTTAGAAGGAAGGGTAAATAGTGTGAGGCAAAAATACAATTAAATATTTTATGGGATTTGAAGAGTGTAAAAATTGTTTAAATTATTGTATATATATATATAGATATAT
>NW_006479460.1:0-390 GCF_000325575.1 Pteropus alecto | reverse complement strand
AAAAGGGTAAGGGTCTTCATCAAAAGACCCTTTGGGGGGCTCCCTGATGTCGTTCGAACTGGAGAAACAGTCTGGTAAATAGGAAAGATGAATTGCGGTAGGTCGAATATAACAGCTGATGCTCAAAGAACATTTGCTAGTGTGCTAGGCTTTGTGCTAGGCCGTGTGGTGAAAACTTCATGCAGGATATCTCATTTAATCCTGACGACAACTCTAACAGATAAGTCTATGCTGGTCCCCATTTTACGCATGATGAAAGAGAGGCATCGGAACCTAAGTCCGAAGTCTCCTAACCAGGAAGCGGTGGAGAGGTCACGTGAGACCGAGGAAGGGCGATGGCCGCACGAGTCCTCAGCTGGGGGCGTAATAGTATCGCGGAGATGGAATCCA
>NW_006479459.1:0-390 GCF_000325575.1 Pteropus alecto | reverse complement strand
AATATGTTCCAAAATACATTGCTGTTTTAGCATAAAAATGCGCTTTCCCCAGATTTTTCAGTAAAATCGACAGTGCAGGAAAACGCACCATTTTCATCCTGTGGGTTTAGGAGCCTGAAGGGAGCTCCACAATCCCTGGCCTGAGAAACATAGCATTAATCTGTAGTTCTCACTATACGGCGTTCTAAGTGTTCTTTTGGAAATTAATATAAGGGGCTTTTATTTTTAAAGTTCCGTGTGTTCACACTACATTAAATATATCTGGATATTGAAAGTAGTTCTACATCTTAAAAATATTCACTATATAATAAATAGCTGAATATAACATAAAGTAATTTCCATTAGTGATGCTATTCTCACAGTTGCAAATAATCTGACTTTTTTTTTTTT
>NW_006479458.1:0-390 GCF_000325575.1 Pteropus alecto | reverse complement strand
GATGTGAAGGGAGGCAACCTCTCCACGCCCTCAAGCTCGCAAAGTCCCCTGCGCTGGCATTTGTCCAGCACTGGCCAGAGCCCCTGCACTGTGCAAAGTGCCGCAGACACGCTTCCCTCTCATCTTCCAATGGGCTGCCCTGAGCCCATGTCCCAGACGGGGCTAGCGAAGCTCATAGGAGCCAAGGCGTTTGCCCACAGCCACCCTGTGAAGTGAGGACAAGCCAGGGGATTGGACCCGAGTCTGTCTGATTCCATGACCCCCACAGCCCCTGATCTGGCCCTGCCTTGGTCTGGAGCCCACAGGACAGCCTCGGGACACCCAGCCAGGGCCGTTCCCACCAGCCCTCACCCAGTCCAGAGCTAAACACAGCCCAGCCTGTGTTTCCGT
>NW_006479457.1:0-390 GCF_000325575.1 Pteropus alecto | reverse complement strand
TCCCAGTTTGCCAGATGACCCCAAACACCAGGGAGGCTCAGGCCAAGGACCTGGCTTGGGATGGGTTTGGGGGCCGATGTGTGTGAGGGTCTGTGTGTGTTGGGGGTCGTCTGGAGGTGCATTACTAGACTGTGTGGGCACAAGTATTTGTCACTTTGCTTCCAAACCCCAAGGTGGAAAGAACATGTGACCCGCCTTTTTCTGCATGTGTGTGTGCACGTGCCCATGTGGTCAGCGCTCTTCTGGTGACCACGAGGCTGTGAGTCTCACCACATTCTCAGTCCATCTGTGAGGCAGTGGCATCACTGCCCCTTGTTTGGGGTTGTTCGGGGGCGGAGGTGGAGAAGGCCGATGCGGCTACCAGGCCGACGGGTCCTGCCAAGCCCTCGG
>NW_006479456.1:0-390 GCF_000325575.1 Pteropus alecto | reverse complement strand
ATAATGATATCCTGTTTTATTCCTGATATTGGTGAATTGTGGGCTTTTTTTGCCATCAGACTTGATGGAGGTTTATCAATTTTATTATTTTTTTTCAATGGACCAACCTTTTTTATTATTAAATTTCTCTACTGTTTGCCTATATTCAAGTTGAGATTTCTGCTCTACTCTTTCCTTCCTTCTATTTGCTTTAGGTTTATTCTTCTTTTTCTAATTTCTCAAGGTAGGAAGTTAGTGTATTGATTTGAGATCTTCTTTTTATATTTTATTATTATTATTTTTTTATATTATTAGTTTCAAGTATACAGGTCATTGGTTAGACATATATATAGCTTATAAAACAATTCTCCTAATTGTTTTTCTCTCCTCTGGCTCTCCACCTAGCCATTA
>NW_006479455.1:0-390 GCF_000325575.1 Pteropus alecto | reverse complement strand
AAAAAAAAAACAAGCAAACAAACAAACAAAAACTTTCTAGAACCAATAAATGATATAGTAGGTTTTCAGGATACAGAGTTAATACGTAAAAGTCAATTGCTTTCTTATTTACCAACAATAAACAACTGGAATTTGAAATTAAATGCACAGTACCATTTCAATATCAACAAACTGAATCTAAAGTTTATATTGGATAGATAAAAAAGACCCAGAATAGCCAGCACAATATTGAAGGAGAAAAATGATCAGAGAACTGACACTACCTGACTTCAAGGCTTAATATAAAGCTATGGTAGAGAGGATGTGGTATTGGTAAAAGAATAGATAAGCAGGTCAGTGGAACAGAATATAAAGCCCAGAAATAGACTCCTATAAATATAGTCAACTGAT
>NW_006479454.1:0-390 GCF_000325575.1 Pteropus alecto | reverse complement strand
CAAAGGCCATAAAATATATTTTCCTATAAACCAATGGTCCAATGACTAGGCATCTCTCATTAAGTAGAGTCAACTTTCATTTGCAATAAAGTTTTAGTGTATCGGGTTATACAGTTCCATGCGAAAAAAATCCGACATTCCACATTGCGTCAGGAGAATTATGGTCCTTCCAGCCCCCGCTTGTCCAGATTAGTATTTGAATGAAATATTTGCCACTTGCCCAGACTTGGAGAACCCGGGTCCACGTGCTCAGCAGCATCGCTGACCCACACCATCGTGACCATCAGCGTCTCGTCTGCGAGGGGTCAGTGCGTATGAGCCACACCGCTCTGGGGACCAAACGCGATAGCTCGTGCCAAGTACTCAACACGGCACCCGGCAAACGGTCGA
>NW_006479453.1:0-390 GCF_000325575.1 Pteropus alecto | reverse complement strand
GCCCATCCCGATGCTTGCGCTGACTCTCATTTCCCTGAGAAGCGTCTGCTCCGGGGCAGGCAGGCGGCAGGCGGGGCCGGAGCCGGTGCAGACGGGGCTTCGGCTGCCACCCCTGTTCCCCCCTCATTCGCGTTGCGTTCTCTTCCCCCCTCCTCTGCAGGAGTTCGTCCAGCTGGCAAAGAGACTGGTGAGTGATCCCGCCTTAGAAAGAAGAATCGTGGCCAACGGGAGGGAGTACGTGAGGACCTATCACTCTTGGCAGGTGGAAAGAGCCACCTATCAGCACCTCGTCAGGACACTCGGGGCCTCCGAGGACTGAGGGCGCCCGCCCGGTGCCCGCCACGCACCAGCCTCCGCCGCCATTGGATGCGCAGCCCTGGGCGAGGAGCT
>NW_006479452.1:0-390 GCF_000325575.1 Pteropus alecto | reverse complement strand
CATGGTAACAAAGCGATTGAATGTCGCTGCTTTGGAGGGTAACAGTCGAATACCGAGAGGTCATTTCTTCAGCTTTGTATGAGGAAAGGGGATTAAGACGTGCTCAGAAGAATTTCACCCTATTCAGGAACTTTCTTCACAGGGCTTGAAATATCTCTCGATGTAGTTTAATTTGTTTCAGTTTTTCTGCGGACACTTGTCCCTCAGCAAGCTCCACTGTGGAATCCTGAAGTTGTGAGAAGAAAGTTGGGATTAGCGGAGAGCCTTTGTTCTTCATCATCTCTGTTAAGGCCCAGATCGTTTCCTGCTGTGTCTTTCCACAGTCGCAGCTGTGAGGCTTCTTCCTGTGTGCGTGACTCTGCACTGGTCTGATGCTCCCTTGACCGCTCT
>NW_006479451.1:0-390 GCF_000325575.1 Pteropus alecto | reverse complement strand
TGAGTCAAGAAATACAGGTGGCCTTGGAAGCTGGCAAAGGCAAAGAAATAGATTCACCTCTAGTACCTCCAGAAAAGAATGCAGGCTTATCAACGGTTTGATTTTAGCCCAGTAAGACTGTGTCAGACTTCAACCTATAGAATTGTAAAATAATAAATTTGTGTTGTTTGAAACTATTAAGTTATAATTTATTATGCAGCAATAGAAAACTAATACAGCATTCTGACATAAAATACACCATAAGCAAAGGTTTAGATGTAACGTTGTGATGTATTTCTGTTACACTGTTGAAGTACAAGAGTACAAGGCCAAGTATTCACAGATAAAGTAGTAGAGAAAAGCAAATATTGAATGATGGAAAGGCTGTGTGTGTGTGTGTGTGTGTGTGTG
>NW_006479450.1:0-390 GCF_000325575.1 Pteropus alecto | reverse complement strand
AATAAATGAGATGGAGAATACACCGGAGAGTATCTGTAGAGCAGATAGAATAAATGACTGAGAGAATAACAATTTTGAAATAACATAGAAAGGAACAAAGAGAAAATAAAACTGAGCAAGGAAAGCCTGCATGATCTGTGGGACTCAACCAAAAGGGCAAATATTGGCATAATCTTGGACTTCAGGAGATGAGAAGGAGGCAGAAAATTTAAAGAGATACTGGCTGAAAATCCCCAAACCTGGGGAAAGGCTTGGACAGTCATATTCAAGAAACTAACAGTTCACCCTATTATTTCAATGCCAAAAGGCCTTCTTCAAGACAGACATGTTATAATAAAACTATGAAAAATCAAAAGAAAGAAAAATCGTAAAGAAAGCCAGGGGGAAAAA